>NW_015173147.1:424792-471764 GCF_001447785.1 Gekko japonicus | reverse complement strand
CATAAATAGGTACCGCTTCGGTGGGGAAGTAACAGCATTCTGTGCGCCTTGGCCGGCCACATGACCACAGAAACATCCTCGGACAGCGCTAGCTCTTTGGCTTGGAAACGGAGATGAGCACTGCAACCCTAGAGTCAGATTCAACTGGCTTTTGAGCAAGGGAAACCTTTACCTTTACTGATGATTGGCTTGGAAGGAGATAGGATTGCCAACTCCGGGTGAAAAATTCCTGGAGATTTGAGGGATGGAACTGGGAGAGGGTGAGGTTTGAGGAGGGGGGGGCTCAGACAGGTACAATGCCATAGATTACACCCTCCCAACCAGCCATTCCTTTCTGAGGAAACACTGTTGCCAATCTCAGGAGAGGGGTGGAAATCACTCAGAATTACAACTGATCTCCAGGAGGGAGGGGGGAGGAAATGCAAAGCTGAAATCAGAGGGGCAGATAATGGCAGGTTGATGCTTGGCGGGGAAGGACATACGGTTGCCAATTCCAGGTTGGGAAATTCATGCAGATTTATGGGGTGGAGCCTGGAGAGGGTGAGGTTTGAGGAGGAGTGGGACCTCAGACAGTTACAATGCCATACTCCACCCTCCAAACCAGCCATTTCTTCCTGGGTAACAATTGTTGCCAATCTCCAGGTGAGGGCTGGAGATCACTCAAAATTACAACTGCTCTTCAGGTAGCAGAGATCAGTTCCTCTGGAGAAAATGGTGGACTCTGTGTCATTATACCCTGCTGAGGTCACCACAGCACATTGACGCGAAGTGCCCAAGGCCTTGACACTCTCCCAGAGCCTCTTTCTAGAGCTCGTTGTATTTATTTCCACAATGGGCCTTATTCTTAGTAAATAGATTTTGCAATTTGAATGTCCCAAATTTTGAGAGAAGAGTCTCACCTATTAATGTATTGTTTCAGAGGGTAGTAGCAGTGTTGGTCTGCAGTAGAACAGCTAAATCTGTCCAATAGCACCTTAGAGACCAAAGAGTTTTTTAGGGTATAAGCTTTGACTCTCAAAAGTTTATATTCTGAAAACCTAGTTGGTCTTTAAGGTGCTGCAGGACTTGAACCTAGTTGTTCTTTTAATGTGTTGGTTTGTATGCCTGTTTAAAGTGCTGGTCCAACAGAACTAGAGATGGGCATGAACTGACACATGAACTAAAGTTTGTGACAAATTTTGGCCAGGTTGTGGTTTGTGCAATCAAGTTTGTGGCAGGTCAACCAACACGAACTTTTCATGATTTTTCAAGCTGTTCATGCCAATTTGTGAGCAGATACATTTTTAGAGAGACTGTCTCCACTCAATCAAAATGTGTACAAAACGTCAAAGAAACAACTTATAGAGGAGCATCCAGAAAAGACCTCCTGTGACTTTGACGTCTTTAGCATGCACAGGATCTGCTCTATACACTCCTGAACCTGCGCCTGTCAAAATGTCTGCCTGCAAAATGACTGATAGTCATTTTTCCAGAAAGCACTTTCCTGGGGGGGCCTATGGGGGGGCATATCTCGGACCCCATAAATCCAATTCTCACCAACCTCGGAGGCCAGGTAGAAGAGAGTCAGCTGGAGATCCCCTGTGAGTTTTGGGCCTCTAGAATGCTGGGGGAGGGGGTGCATTCTACTGCCTCACAAACTTCACAAACTGAACCAGTTCATGAAGTGGGCAAAAGTTGGTGATGGTTCATGGTTCGAGAATGGGGCATGCCACTAACCATGAACTGAACTGAACAACATTTTTTTGGTTCATGCCCATTTCCAAACAGAACTGTGTTTGCAGCTTTTCACAACATGGAATCCAAACTGAGTTGTTAAATGTAACACTTTTCAAGGGTTAGCTGGCCATTATTCTAGTGGTTTGGCCAGTAAAACATTGTGTTCTTTCAGGGAATAAATAGCATGGTTCAAAAAGAAAGCAAACATTAGAGCTGGGAACTGACCTGCCAGGCTCTACCTCTGAGGCCTTGTCAAGACCCAAGATGAAGACACCTGTACAGACACCAAAAGCAGGCCACTGCTGTATTTGCTGCAGATCACTGAAAAAATGTTTCCTATTCCACAGGAGCAATGACCTGATTATGATCCTGGGGAAGACTGATGTCCCTGCTGCACAGGCAGAAAATCAGCTTCTTTCTGCAGGACATAAGCTGGACATGAAATTTATCTACCAAGGTTACTGTGCAGCTGCAGAGGTGCTCAGCTCAACATTTGAGTCAGATGGCAGAACAGCAACATCAGGACAAACTGATCCAAGGGTCAACTCTTGAATAGGCCGTGGCATTCTAACAAAGTGTGTTCGCCTGGAGATTGCATGCTGTGAAGTTTTCAGCATATCTAGTTTTTAAGTGCTTGGGACAAGGATGGATTCTGTGAAAGTGAAATATTAACACAGCCATTTCTAGCATTTTTGCAAAAGAGCCCAGCAAGTTCTTTTGCTCTCCATTCATCTCCGCAGGTAAGTGGCTCAGTTTAACAGGGAATGACAAATTACATAAGAGGTGGCATTTTGCCATGAACGTCACACAAAAGGAGAAAGAAAGATAGCAGTTTTTTTAACTCCTCAGTGGGATGCACAAAGCTCTTCTTCCATTTTTTAAAAAAATAAATGGATTTCACATTAGTCAAGTACAACACACTTTAATGACTAGAAATGTCAAAGCGATTAGAGTAAGCTGGAATTTCTAAAATGCTGGTGTGTCTCCTGCTTCATGATCTGGCAAGGGTTCTCAAATTATATTAAGCTGCTAAGACATACTTTTGTATTCCAAGAATATGTCATGCTAATTTCTCTTTATGTGCTATAGATTATTGCAGGAATAAAAAAGAGGTTCTGCTATCCCTCCTCCATCCAAGATGTCATAAATGAATGATAAAGTTCAAAAGAATTATCTGCATTGGGATACACTGCTAGGTGTAGGGATTGTGATTGAAACCTCTGTGGGGCTCAGATGCACACAGGGAACTTCACAGAGAGGTTAGTGTCCTGTTCACTTCAGTGCCAAAAAGACTTCATGCATCACATATGGAGAACAATCCAGCACTTAACAGAATGGAGGACAGGTTCATCAATGACTACTAGTCATAGTAAATAAAGGATATATCCATATTCATAGCCAGTAAGCTTCTGAAACCTAGCTTTCAGAGGCAACATTGGGAAAAGGCCTTGGTCTCTGTGCCTTTGTTGTTGGTTCTCCAGGGCAACTGGTTGGCCACTATATGAAACAGGATGTTGAACTAGATGGACCACTGGCCTGATCCAGCAGAGTTCTTTTGTTTTTATGGGGAAATGTGCTCACGCAACACTTAGGATGTGCATCAGAACCTCTGTGTTGGTATAGGTACCTAAGATTAAAGTTTTGAGGACTACATATGCATGACTAAGATAATTACCTGAACTCCAGCAACTCCAGGTGCTAATATACAGATATCTTTGGAAGGCGCCTGTGGCGCCTGCTTGCAAAACTCCATTTAAAGGGAAGTCTCCCTTCAAATGGTGTTTTACAAGAGGGGCTGGGCACCGCATACCTTGCCTCGACTTCAAGCGGCAAATTCACTGCTTGGAATTCAGGCGTAGGTGGCCCCCGCTTGCAAAAAAAACCCCACATTTAAAAGGAACCTTCCCTTTAAATGGTGTTCTGCAAGTGGGGGCTGCCTGCACCTGAACTCCGAGTGGCAAATTTGCCACTCGGAGCTCAGGCATGAGGCTGGTGGCCGCCCCTCTTCCTCTACTCCTGCAAGATTTAAAGGACCCTCTCTGGCTCCTGGCTGGTGGCAGGCAGGAGCCCATGAAATTGGGGGATTCCTGTGTCCCCACCTGGGGACTGGCAAGCCTAATTGCTCGACGGATATGGCAAATGGCTTGGTTCTTAACTGGCACTAGCTCCCCACCAGTTCTGTTTTTCTATGAAAAGAACTATAATTGACAGAAAATCACATCCCATATATCTGTCCCATATGGTTTTCTCTCTTGTGTTCTTCAAAACACACATGTCTGTCATTATATCCTGTCTTTGGAAAGCCATTTTCAGGGAGGATTGTTGGCACAGTCATTATTTTCTTTCAGGCAAGAAATGGAAACGATTATTTTCCCTGGTGGAGAGAAGGTTGGCTTTCCCTTTGGTATTGCTGCAAGCTTTTTGGATTTTTCCCTTCTCCCTAGGTATTAATTACCATCCCTCTATAAATATAAAAGCCAGTTGGGGTGGCAAAGTTCTATGCCCGGCAGAATCAGTTGGCTCCCTGATATGTCACTCAGAAGCTGTCCCTATCCACTAGCTGTGTTGCCTGAGTTCTCTCCCACCCACTGCAGCCTAGGACACTCTTCTCTGATTGGGCCAGCATTTAAAGGTCATTTGCATATGAACGCTGATTGGACTTCACTCCATTCTGCATCTCAAACTCCCCCCCACCGCAAGACAGTTGGAACTGTCAGTTGCTTATGTGACCTGGTGTGTTCTGAGGTAAAATATGTCTCCCTCATAACACTTCCCCTTCAAAAGAAACAAACCCAATAACACAACCATGCCACACCACAAAAAAGACAGATCACACCACAAGCAGAATACCACAAGGCAAAAAAAGCTCTGGTACTAATTCAAAGTGCTGGGGATGAGTTGCGTTCTGGCAGGGGATGCTGTGAGTGTAGAAAATGATTTATCGACAGAGTAGTGTTTTGGAAAACCTTTAGGAATTGTTTGGTGCATTTACCATGGGGCACCCACCCAGAGCCTCTGGCAAAATAGAGATATGGAGACTTTTCCATCCTCCTTTGCATCAATTTGTCTTTGTTGGCAATGGCAACCTGCCAGCACTCACAGGGTGACTTCATGCCTCCTGACTGGCATGGCATCACTAGCCCTGGCTGCTTGCTCCTGTTCAGCAGAAGCATCCCTATGGAAGCTGCCTGGGTGATTTCGGACCAGCCACAGACTTTCTGCCTAACCTACCTTGTAGGGTTGCCCCACTAATGAGAAAGACAGAACTTTGCCTAGGAAGAGGCTGCTGAGAGGGGAGGAGATAAAGTAACCAACTTTAGGTACAGAAATTCCTGGAGAATTCAGGTGTGGAGCCTGGAGAGGGTGGGTTTGAGGAGTGGTGGGATCTCAGACAGGTACACTGCCAGAGACACCACACTCCGAAACTGTCAAATGTGCCTAGGAGTGGTTGATATTATTCAGTGATTCTGTGACAGAAGGGGGGACAGTAGTTCCTATGAAGGGAATTAGTTCCTTCGTTCCTCCTCGTCCTCCTAAATCAATCAGATATCATTTAGTTCTTTTACAATAATTTGAGATTCTACTCCCTCCTATTTCCACTGCTTAGGCATACCTTTACTGCCTCTGCCTCCTGGCCCACAACAAACACCAACAACACACTGCCACTACACCTTCTGTGGGGTGCCAATTAACAACTCCCACTGTTTTTAGCACAAATACTCATATGGCCATATTCCTCTTCTATCTTCACGTCACTTCCGTCCTGAACTCTATGACTACCTCTGACCTTGCCCCCCCTCCCCCGACACCCAGTCTATCACAGGGCACACGCGACGACCACTTGCTCAGACATGCAAAAGAGACACCAGATGACTTTGCAAAATGCACAGATGCAGAACTTACTGAACGCTGCACCGTGTCATGGCTTTTCCAGCCCTATGCATCCCAAAATCCACCAACACTGTGGTTATGGGTGCTGCAACTTTACATTGTACCACCACAGATAACAATTACTCTCTACTGCCATAAGGTATGCTGTTCTTCACTCCCACATTAGCTCTTTACACTGCAAAACACTACTCTGTGTTTACTCTGCCTGCAAGATACAAAATCATTGACCCCACCCTCTTTCTAGAGCTCATTGTATTTCCCCCCCACAAAGGGCCTTATTCCTAGTTTATGTAATAACCAAGAAGAAGGGCCTTAAATTAAGAGAGATATTGTAAGAGTATTCAGGACCTTACATGAAAAGACAGATTTAACAAGCATTCTGTCGTATGTGTTTTCAAAGAGTTAAATCTTTTGGGCAGGTAAGACAGCATTTGATGAGCGCTGGCATTAAGTTCAAGCCACAAAATGGTGGTAGCACACAGCTGTGTAGAAGCTGCAGAAACAGATACTGGCACCAATGGAGAGGAGCAGTTGAAGGCCAGAGAGTAGAAACTGGGTTGGAAGGGGTACTCAGCACTAAATCATCTAGACATCTCAAAGAGCCTAATTTAGGTTGTTTAGGGACCCTGAGCCACATATCCTAGCCTAACATTAAGATTACCTCAACTAGGAAGAACTCAAGCAAGAGGGCTCTGCCTTGTTGAATTGTAGCCACTTTTATGAAGATTGATCCAGTTGGTCAGCCGTTGGTCTGATGCAGTACCACAAATTTAGAGACCAACAAAGGTTTATTCAAGGTATGAGCTTTCATGTGCACACACACCTTATCAAATACATTAGAATGGCAGGCAAGGTTCAAAGAGAATGAACAGCAAATTAACATGCAAGATGATGATGATCAAGATATGCAAAGTGACACTAAATAACAAGTTATGGTTATAAGGTCAACAGATGTAAAGCAATAAATATGTCAAACTAGCAGATAAATGTCTAAAGGTGTGTTTTCTAATTGTGGGAAGTGACTGAGAATCTTCATTCTCTCTTGTCAGGCGTGGGGGGCACCTAACACTACCTCCCCATTCAAAAAATGCTGTTATGTCAGCAGACATTCTAATATCCATTGCATACATTCAGTATTCTAATGTGAAAAAGAAATACACTAAAATACATTAAAATACAGAGGATTTATTGTCCTTCTTATTGAGAATACATATGTGAGGACTCAATGAGTTAGCATATGTAATGAGATAAAAAAACCAATATCCCTGTTGAGTCCTGGGGAGGTTTTTGTTCCAAGTGTTGTAATAACTTGTAATTCAGCAGTTTCCCTTTGCTTGGTGTGCCATTGGACCTAAATTTGCTGTAGTGACTTTTGGAATGCTGAAAGCTGATAGTGAGTGCCATCAAAATGGCTGCTGTGGGGTACACGGACAACCACAAAATGGCTGTTACAGGGGCTGTTTATAAGTTCTAAACCAAGCACTGTCCCATGATAGAGGTAACTATTTTGAAATTGATGCTCCAAGCGGAAGCAAAGATGATGCCTCCTGGCGTCTTCTGAAGTACCCCCTATTCCAATGTGATGATGGAAAGCCTGAATTTGTTCTTTGCTTTGAAGAAGAGAAGCTTGGAGGAAGTGGGCCTTTGGAAACACATTGGTGGCCATTCCACTGGGGATAAGTGAACGGAAGTGCATTTTGGATAGAGGGATGGGGCAGGGAGGTGGGCAATGGAGCATGGTCTTCATGGTCTAATAGTTTTTGCTTCTAACATGATCCTTCTGGGCAAGGTCTAAAGGCAAAACTATGTGACTTTTAAATGTCATTGCATAGGTGCCTTGCTGCATGACTATCAATTTATTTTAAAATACTGATACATCCATATTCAAATCTGCATTTAGACCTCCCTCACAAGCACAGTAAGAGCAGCAGAGATTCCCAAATGTGTTTTAAATGGCATATGCAAAATCTCTCTCAATTAACTTTTTCTTAGCCGAGCCTTTCAGGTGGGTTGGGGGCAGTGCCTGCTGTATATCCCTGATATACAGTAAGAGTAAAAAGTAAAAAGTAAAAAGCTTCTCATTTTTAGTGACTTCTGCTGTTTCCAAATGTGATCAATTGTTGGGACACCTGGAGGTGGGAGGCGAACATTTCCTTTTTTGTTCAAAAATTCAGCTCAATAAATGACACTGAATAATTGAATTGTGAAATACCTTTGCTATTTTTAGGACTTCCCCACTGTCAGTTCTAGAGTTAAAAGAACAGGCCAGTGAGCTTCGGTATGCAAGAGGAATCTTGACAAAAACATTAACTTTTCCCTGCCACTTCTTTCTTGGTCTGTGATCACAAGAAGGGGGCATCTGTTCCCCCATCTTGAGAGATTAATATAAAGACAATATAAACAGAGACATTCCAAACAAGTCCCTTAAGTTGTTTCCACCTTGCCAAATGTGGCTGCTTTGACTGTTCCACTGGGCTGTTGCAGCTGTGTGCACATCTGTTATTGCTCTGCTCCTCACCAGAAGGGTGATCCCAGTAGAATTTCTGAAAAACAGCAATCTGTCAGTACAAATATTGATGAGCACTGTCTTCCCTCCCTGACTTCTTTATTCTTTCCTTTCCTTTCTTTTTTCTGCCTCCATGATTTCCAGAAGACAGTACTGGGAAGAATTAACACTTGCCGGCTACATAGAATGAAGAAATCAAAAACCCAAAGAACATCAGTCCTCTTAAAAGAAAGCCAAAGTCTATACTTGGTCCTATTACCTAGTAAACAGGGGTTACACATGTAGGCACCATATGTGCTTCCTGAACCCTGGTTCTGGGAACTTGTATATGCGTATTCACAAGCAGGTTTTGGATTGACATTAGACAATAAAAATGACTGCTAACATCAGTATTTATTGGCTATAACAGATAGAAAAGGCAAGAAAAGGAAATAAATTTAAGATGCAGTTCAATCACAGCAGTTCCTAGGGCAAGCAGTTGTGGTATCCAGATGTGTTCTACCACAGGTACTCCCAGAGAACTCTGAGGGAAAAGAAGGCAGCAGAGAAGGGGGACAAGGCACAAGGGGAAAAGAAGAGGAGCTCTGGTGGGAGAAGTGATGATGGCAGTGTCAGGGTTACAATGGATGAATTCAGAGCTGGGTGAAGAAGGTTGGCTGCTTCTAAAGTTGGGTAACAGAGAGATTAGAAGGAGAGAGGAGGGCCCAGGGAGGGTCTCAAACTCCAGAAGCCATGGAAGACAGAGAGTTGAGGAAAGAACTGGGTAAGGCAGTTTATGGGAAGAAGGTTGTAGGAGCTGTCTGGCAACAAACATGAGGGGTGACAGAAGGAAGGAGGGAGAGTTATGGAGAAAAGAAGCTGATGGAGAAAGAGGTCAGAGAGGAGAATTACATTGTATGTTTCCTATTCCTGAAGCATTAATGTTGTCCAAGTGTTGTTGTGGCAGATGGCAGTTTTGAGGGTGAAAAACAGAACCTTAGATTCCCAGTTTGAAACATGGTCTTTTTATTTCCTAAACTCTCACCCTTTCTGGCTGATGTAATAGTTTTGGAAGGGGGAAAAATACTGTATCAGGATTTTACTGGGGGGGGGGAGTCTATGCTAACTGTGACAGAAGATTTTGTTTTAATCAAGTCAGGGTGGTACGGTAAATGCTGTGTGCCCTCTAGAACAGTGGTTCTCAACCTTCGTAATGCCACGACCCTTTAATACAGTTCCTCATGTTGTGGTGATCCCCAACCATAAAATTATTTTCGTTGCTATCATAAGACCATCGAAAATTTGTGAAAGGGTCGTTTGACCCCCAAAGGGGTCGTGACCCACAGGTTGAGAACCACTGCTCTAGAAGCTTTAAGCCCATTTTGTTCATGAACACACATGAAACTGCCTTATTCTGAATCAGACTATTGGTCCATCAAGGTCAGTATTGTCTGCTCCGACTGGCAGCAGCTCTCCAGTGTCTTTAGCAGAGGTCTTTCACATCTCCTGCTGCCTGATCCTTTAATCTGGAGATGCTGGGGATTGAACCTAGGACCTTCTGCACTCCAAGCAGAAACTCTACCACTGAGTCCAAGCCCCTCCTGATGGGAATGAGAGAAAAAAGGTGACATGGGGATCATAGCACATGTTCACAATGTGACTAATACCCCTCAGTAGGAATCTTGACTTTAAAATCAGAATGCTTAATGCCTTTAAGACTTCTGCAATTGCATGAGTTCTCCAACGAGGAATAGAAGGAATAACCTTGGTTTGTTAATATAACTGTCAATTTCCAGTCTTTCCCATGGCTCTTCAAGCATAGCTTGTACTCGCAAAGCAGACAGCACTGTTAAATGGTCCCCCCACTGTGGCTTTTGCTTCAGATAGCACCACAAGGAATTAAAACTGAGTTGCCTCTGCAAAGGAAGACACTTCAGATTCTTCTTACACCCTCAGTTTAGAAAATTACATTTTGCTGTGTAGTTTTTAATCTGTCGGCATAGGCCATACAAAACGACAGGCAAGAATGATTTAATTTTATGATAGCACTGCACGAGATGACCATTTTATGCTGCTGTAAAAGAAGAGCTTGACATATTGGTGTACTTTGCTCTTCATTCTACTTGTTGAGGTCCTCATTTCTTTGGGGCTTTGACAATAAACTTGTAAGAGCTTGTAAGTAACCCTGCTAGACAAAGACGTACAAATTGCTTCTGTAACCAATTTAAGATGTGAGTAGTAAGAATAGCCTTCAAACCTATCTCTTCCATTTCCTGACATGTATCTCCCCATGCTTTATACCCATGATTACTAATGCTGGGAGGGGGCTAGAGGGGGGGGGGGAGAGATGTTAGGAGGCTTTCCCCCAAGAAACCATCACTGAAGGAGATACCACAGTCTCAGTAATCTCCTTTTCTTATTATCACATTTGGCAGGGAGATCTTGGCCTTAAAAAGTCTGGGGGCTCGTGCTCTGATAACAAAGTTGATGCAGCATAGTGGCTAAGAGGAGTTCCTCCAGTCAAATCTTGTCTCTGCTACAAACCCTTTGAGTGGCCGTAGGAAAGCCACTTAGCCTTAAGTGGATGACAGAATAAACTCTCATGGACCTTACTTCTATTGATCATGCCAAAAGCTTATATTATAATTTGGAAACTTTGCCGTATGCAATTCTTGCTGCTATTCTATTATTTACTTTGTCTAATTCATTTTCCTTATTTAAACCTAAGTTTTAGGCTTGAGTTGCATGACACGCTCACAAGGTGGGGAGGGAACCACAGATTCAGCCCATGAATTCCATTACCGTCTTGCGTGATATGTGTATTCTCCTCTCTTCCTGTGCATGCTGTTCTCCCTCCAGATTGGATCATGGCACATATGTAGAATATTCAGCCTTCCCCTCCAATGCTGTTACCCCAAATGGCCCAGGGAAAGAACTGTTTGGCCTGTTATGGAAGACCATGTGTTACTTGAGTGGCACATGGGAAGTGAGAGATTAGGACTTGGGACTCCTTGAATGTGCTGGCTGGGATAAATAAAGCTGGTGGCAATGCTGCATGAGTTTGGACTGAGACTTTAGATTTGCACACACTGCTGATACCCTTTAGAAGCTGCCTATTAGCAGCGATCCACACATAAAGTAGGTCATGATTTGTCAATGAATCATATAGATCAGCCAAGGTTAAAACCTGAGTTTAAGCCAGACACTGGTGTCTCATGTCTTTATCAGGGAGGCATACAGATTCAAATTTTCACTTCTGTGGACCCATCTACAACAAGGTGTGCCAGTTCTACCTCCTTAAGACCATCCTCTACTAATTTGATCTTTTAAGAGTTTGGTTTTATGTTCAAAGATGCAAGCCAATACGATCATTTTTTTAAATTTATGCTTAGTATTGGGTAGGGGTGGTCTTAGTAATTCTGGGACCCTGGGCAAAAGGGAAGGATGGGACCCCAGAATCAATGCTGCCCCAATGCCAGCACCCAACCAAGGCTAAACAAGTGTGGCCCTCATGCTGTGTGAGATGGGCAGGAGCCTCTGCTACTACCAGATGGGACAGGCATAAGCAAAGGCAAGAGATTGCTCTTCTTTATAACTGCAGGCATGCATTTTCATGTCTTACATTCTTTATTCTAACTGCAATATATGGGCATGTGGCATAAGATAGCAAGGACACCAGCCTCTAGAGGCTCTGAAGCAAGGAATCTGCTTTGAGAGCAGAAATAAACAAGCAGGTTGAACTGAATTTCTTTATAAGTTTAACTGGCTGAGAAGAAACACCTTCTGACAATAACAATTTCTTGACCTTCTTTGTCTCTGCTGTCAATGGCTAGCTCCTCCACATTCTATTCCAGAGGTGTGACAGTAGAGATGGAGCTTCAAGGACTCTCCACAGCAGTGCTCTTAATAGCCACTTCCCAAATGGGCCCCACATCTTCTGCTACATAAAATGGTCTATTTTCCATCAAGTAGAAATGTCAAGATGTATTTGTGAAGGAGGATACAACAGGATAAGCATATGGTTTGTTTGTCGCCTTATAAATCCCTTTAGACCAGCACTAGCTATGGGCTTAGGTCAGGTCTGAATTGTGGGTTAATTGCCTCTAGTAGATGATGCCATGTTGTCTCACATTCATTAGAGTGCTTATCTGGTTGCTTGTTCTTCCTAGAGTTTCTTTTTTAAGGACCATCCCTTGTCTCTGCATGCTTTAAGAACATAAGAACATAAGAGAAGCCAATGCTGGATCAGGCCAATGGCCCAACCAGTCCAACACTCTGTCACACAGTGGCCAAAAATACCAGTTCCATCAGGAGGTCCAGCAGTGGGGCCAGGACACTAGGAACCCTCCCACTGTTGCCCCCCCCCCAAGCACCAAGAATACAGAACACCACTTGTCCCAGTTTGAGAGTTCCCATCTATACCTTGTGGCTAATAGCCACTGATGGACCTCTGCTCCATATGTTTATCCAATTCCCTCTTGAAGCTGTCCATGCTTGTTGCCGCCACCACCTCCTGAGGCAGCGAGTTTTGCTAGGAAAACTGGGCTGTCCTGAAGAACAGAGAATAGAGACCTCAATGGTGTTATCAAAGTTTAGATTTGATATAAAAATTCACCCAGTTCAAATACTTGATGGTACTTCAAGGAAATTTCCTTGTCCCAACAACAGCCTTCTGGATAAACTTTAAATTATTGTTGTTTTTTAATGTAATGATGTACTCTGAAGTAGGATGGGCAACAGAACTACAGTACAGCTGGACAGCCCAGAGACTGACACAAGCCTGCCTGACAGCAGGAAGGTAGAACCATGCTTCCAAGGCTCCTTCATAAGAACCCAGCCAAGATGACAAAGGGTGGCAGGTGGGTATGGATGCCTTCTGAGGAGGAAACTATACATTGACAGGCTTAATTTAAGTGAGGCTTCTGCGACTGCTTGTTGGCTGCAGATGGAATGTGAGGCTTGCAGAACAATCCTACTTATAGCTTCTTAAGCCCATTGGAGTTAGAAGTGCGTAATTCTGCTTTGAATAGCACTGTTGTCCTCTGGATATGTTCATGGGATTGCTGACCCAAATTCAATTGGGAGAGACCATGACCCAGGCAACTTGTGACATTTTTGCTTCATAAGCAATGGGTCAGGGGTAGGCCACCATATCTAACTTCCCACCCCTGAAGAACTGAGGAATGAGAGAAAAAATGACCTCTATATAGTGACACTCTAGGAATTTCTCCTATTATCTTTGATAAAGACCACAGAGACCAGAGACTAGCCTAGAACATCATCCAGAAGTGACATCAAATCCTTCCAAAATCCCACCCTTTCTAGGCATCTTCTCCCAAATCTCCTGGTGTTTGTTAAGGCAGTGTTAGGAATCCTAGTCAGGGGTGAGGTTTTTTATTTTTTTTTTATTTTTTTATTTAATTACATTGCATTTATATACCGCCCATGACCCCTAATGGGTCTCAGAGCAGTTTACAATGTACTGCTACTGGTTATAGTCGCAGTAGTTAACCTACCTAGGGCCACAGACTTTTTTAGGGGGGAGGACTTCCCTACCGACACCCTTGTTGGCGGCGCGTTCTCTCTTCTTTCCGGCGGGGTATGCTGCCGTCCTCAACTGGCCGGCACCACCTCAGGCGGCTCGATGTTTTTCCTTCATGTGCGACCGCCCTCCGGCTGCAGCTTCCGGCTTGTGTCCTTCCGGCTCCTGCCGTGCTGCGCCGTCCTGCGCTCGCACCACCGTGGCTCCACCTTTGTCAGGTCCGGTCAGGAACTCCGCTGCTGCCGCCATTGTTGTTGCCACTACCACATTGTTGGTGCCAGTTCTCCTTTTCATTAGGAGAATCTAAAACATGACCTGAAGCTGGAGAGATACAACAGCCTAGTCATGTTCTATGGCATAGGCAAGAATGGAATTAAAACCTCTTTAAAAAAAAAAAAAAAAAAAATCCCTCTTGAAGGTTCCCAGCATTTCAATTTGTATAGTCTCAATTCCATCATTAGTAGATAGGGAACGGAATTTAATTCTCCTACTCATGGGCCATGATCACCCTAATGGATTATCTATCCATATGGTGAATATGTGCTTTGCAACACAAACATTTCTCTATTGACAGTTCACTTTTTTGCCTTTGAAAATGAATACCCACAAAGGGGGGAAATGGGTCCCTGAGTGAGAACAGCAGTCTTCAGATTCTATCATCTGGCAATTTGCAAAACAAAAACAAAACAGATTTGGAAGGATTTTTCTCCCTTTCTGATGCTCATGGATGTTTGTAGTCATTTTTTAAAAATTACCTGGATATTTCTGGACAGGAAATCTACAGGCAGAAAAATGTACAAGCTGTAAAAGGCACAGGATGGCGAACATCCTAGACTGATGAGAGGCCATATAGGCAGAGCTGTAAATGGGATTGTGTGCAAACCTGTTAATATTTACATACAGGCCCTTACACAAAGGGCTCAAGGTGGTACACAAAAATCTTCATGAGATTATCCTTAAACTTAAACTGTTAGGAATGAATGGATAAGGAAAAAAAATTGTGTACATTTCTATCTTCATCTTTTTAATAAAATTTGTGAGTTAGATGTGTGGTTTGATTTGTATACTGGTACGGATTATGTTTGTTGCAATTTAATAATTTTTTTTAAAAAATTCACAGATTTTTACAATAAGACTAATAACGGTACAAGTGTAATAAAAATATCACATTAAGAAAAATTATTAAACCCTACCTAAACCACTAGGTAGTAGTTAAAAATGTATAAAAAGAAATACCCAAGCAATTAATAAATGCAATCAAAGCTTCAGTTAAAAAAAATTCAAAGGGTTGGATTCCAATGAAGTGTAAGCAGAATGTCACTCATGGACGTTGATTTTTACCATCCTACTTTCCCCCCCAGACACCCCTTGAGAACTCCAAATTGTTTCTGGAGGCCATAGGACCCACATGTGGCCCACTGGAAAGAGAGAACTTGGAAAAATACCCCCCTCCCATTTTCCTGTCAGCAGTATTTCCATCGCTGGAAGAAGAGCCACTGACACAAGAATGAGATGGGAGTGCTTCTAGCCAGTTCCTCCTCCTTCCTTCTCTTCCCCCAGGCAGCTTGGCCTTTCACCCAGGCAAGTCCCTCAACCTCCAGCACCAGACTTGCTGAATAAAGGGCAAGGTAAGAACAATCTACATCAGCTAGCATGTTTGGCAAACAAAATGTTATTTTTAAATAAACAGGGGGGGGGAACCCCAATAATCTTAAAACACTTCCAGAAGTTGTCTAGGTATTGCATGGAGGAAAGGTGTCTCAGCATGGGTACTATGCAAGAAATTCCCACAACTGCTACGCCAAATATGCACTGGTCTGTTGTGCCAGGAGTGGTCACATTTTCAGAGCTTTCCTTGGCCTTTTTTCAGGATATAGCTTGAAGCATTCTGGAAAACTTTAAAACTGATTTCAACAAAAACAATGGCAGGACACCAAAATGTTTTTGGACGCCCCTGACAATTGTAGCAATTCAACACCTCCTCCAGCTCTCTGAATGGCTCTTGTGAATATTTTGACATACATTGGAACTGTGGGCCAACATAAGAATAGTCAGCCTCCAAAACCATAGATGATGAAGTTTTTGTGATTAATATTCAGCACTGATGAACTGAATGGTCAGTGTTAACAGTTGTATCCCTACATAAAAGAACAAATGAGAGCCTTATGTAGAAGTAGGATTATATGTACATCTCCTCAAAGGCAGCTCAGTTTGCTGTTTAAACCACTAAGATTAGACATAAATATGCACATAAAGGTAAAGGTTTCCCTTGCTCAAAAGCCAGTCGAATCCGACTCTAGGGTTGCGGTGCTCATCTCCGTTTCAAAGCCGAAGAGCCAGCACTGTCTGAAGACATTTCCATGGTCATGTGGCCGGCATGACTCAACACCAAGGTGTACGGAACGCTGTTACCGTCCCACTGAAGTGGTACCTATTTATCTACTTGCAATTTCTTGCTTTCGAACTGCTAGGTTGGCAGGAGCTGGAACTAGAGACGGGAGCTCACTCCGTCATGCGGCACAGTCGGGTCTCAAACTGCTGAACTACCACCCTTCCACAGCCTGCAATTCAATGTCTTAACCACTTGAGCCACCGCAGCTCAACTATGCACATAGTAGCATGCAAAACAGCTGGGGAGATGAACTAACTTAAAAGGAAGATTTGCTATCCTATCCAGTCACATTCTGCAATATGTATTCCTTTACTAGAATTATTTAGTTGTGCTTGTGAGGGCTGCCCTCCCACTATTAAACTTCCTGAAAAGATT
The DNA here is from genome assembly GCF_001447785.1 of Gekko japonicus. Classification (NCBI taxonomy): domain Eukaryota; kingdom Metazoa; phylum Chordata; class Lepidosauria; order Squamata; family Gekkonidae; genus Gekko; species Gekko japonicus. The sequence goes on along the minus strand of NW_015173147.1, from coordinate 455,363 downwards.
TGAAATATAACTCAATCAAAGAATCATGTAAGGATCTGGGATCAGCACAGCCACATGTGATATCTTTTTCTGTGTAATTTTGAGGGGAAATTCCTGACATTACAACTGGCAGCGCATGGCCCAGAGGACAAAGCAAGTGGGGTCCCAAACTTGCAGATCAGGAATGGCAATCTCCTGGAATTGCAGCTGATCTCCAGACTACAGAGATCAGTTCCCCTGGAGAAAACAGCTGCTTTGGAGGGTGGACTCTATGGCATTAGACCCTCCTGAAGTCCCTCCCCTTCCCAAACCCTGCCCATCCCCACATCTTTGGGTATTTTCCAAGCTGGGAATCCTAAACAGGTATCTTAAATTTTATCAGGAATCCAGGAAGATCATTTTTGCAAGACAAAACTTTCATGATGACTTGGTCAGCAACCTAGCAGCCTCAATCTGTACCACCTGAAGCTTCCAAAGCAACTTCAAGGGCAGCCCAATTATAGCAAGTCACAATAGCCTAAACAAGAGGTGATCATGGCATGGACCAATGTGGCAAGATCGGATCGATCCCTGCAGGACCCCGCAATTCAGTTCCCACTGGGATGAACCCTTTTCCCCAATAACCACCGTCATCAAACGTTCTTGAAGGAAGGAGGCAAACCACTGTAGAATGGTACCTCTTACCCTCAGTGAGGCTAGGCAGTTAACCAGGACCAAATGGTCAATGGTGTCAAATGCGGCTGACAGATGTAATAGAGTCAGTGGCCCACACTAAGCTGAGTTAGTGTGAGCCAGCTCACAGTTTTTTAGCCTCTGGCTCACACATTTTTGTCTTAGCTCAGGAAGGATGGCTCCAGAGCAAACTAATTTATGCAGCAGCCAAATCTCCTGCTCACAACTTTAATGCCAGGAGCTCACAAAGTAGAATTTTTGCTCACAGGGCTCCATAGCTTAGAGGGAACATAGGCCCACACCCACCCGTATCCAACTGAAGCCAGATATAATCAGCCAGGGCTATTAAAGCAGTCTCAGTCCCAAAGTCTGGCCTGAAGCTCGACTGGAATAGATAAAGTACGAAGTATCATTCAGAAATCCCTGGAGCTGTCTGGCCACCACCCTTTCTATTACGCTACCCAGGAAAGGTAAATTCAATGCTGGGCAGCAATCTGCTAGCTCCCCTTTATCTAAGCATGGCTCTTTCAACAGAGGTCTTACCACAGCTTCCTTGAGGGAGGCTAGAGGACCAGCCCTCTAGGAAACAACAATTAATGATTCCTTGCACGGGGCTTCCCACCACTTCATGGCACAATTTAACTAGCCAAGAAGGGCAGGGCAGGGTCTAACAAGCATGTGATAGACCTTACAGCCATCAGGGTCCTGTTAATGTCTGCAGGGGTAAGTGGACTGAAAGAGTCCAAAAATGGACCGGATGGTGCAGACAGAACCACGGGTATACTACTCACAACAAACTTGGCAGGCAGGTCAGAACGGAGCATAGAGATTTTATCTGAAAAATAAGGCACAAGTAAGTCACAGCTAATGGTGGATTCATCTAACACTTTGGACTCTGTGAAAGGAGCCTGAAGGAAGGAAACCTTCGGATGGAGCTTGAAGATCACAGGATTCAACTTGACGTATGCATTAAGGTCATGAAAATAGGCTAGAAATCTGATGAAAATGTATTGGGGTCAAATATTTGATAAATACGGGGGAATGCAGAAGAATAAACCCTTTCATGTCTTTTTGTTTCTGTGTATTGTGAAAGGCTTCATTTTGCTTACTGAAGTTATTTATTCATTTCTTCAATGCATATTGTACCTTTTCACATAATTGGTTTTTTTATTTATTCACAAGGTATTTCATTTATATGCATAATACATAACACTAATTGACACACAAGTAATGTTGGATAATGTGTTTATTTTACAGGAAAATATCAGGCACAGGAAAACAGAAAATGGTAGGAAGATGGATCCATTTCATGTAAGGGAGAAGCAAACCCAAAATAAGTATATTTGAGTTGGATCAGCAGGCTTTTAGAAGCTAACAGCATCCCTACTTAAAGTGGCTTCTTAGCTGGGGTGCCATATGGTCTACAGTCAGCCCAGGAAGCTGGCTTGAATGTAAGAATGTGGATACAATGATAACAATGACTGGCAAAAGAGAAAGCTTTCTTTATGAAGAGAGAGCAAATTTGCAGTCTGGTGGACATTGTGTGACTGGAAAATCAATGCACAAAATACATTTTCCAACACTGGAGAAGCAACAGGTTAGAGATACCCAGAAGAACTCAATATCTCAAGAGGATCTCCAGGCAGAAGGATGTGATCAATATTTTAACTTGAGCACACCTGTCTTTTTATTGACAAAACTGCTTTTCCTTTTATAATAAAATCTCCCTTTCTTCTCTAGCAAATGCCTGAGGGATTTGCTTAAAAGAGAAGAAAGAAATGAAATATCAGTCTTCAGGAGGAAGCCTATCTAAAATCTGAACTAGTGAGGAGATCAGCAATTATATCACTTCCAGAACCTGTACATGATGAATAACCTCAGAGAAGATGCAAGGAGAGGAACTGATGGATACCTGATAACATCCCTCCCCCCAAAGTTGCCTGCAGTTTATACCCCATTCAAAGCCCTGGCAAATAAAATGGCCTTGTAGTGCCTTGTGAAAATATCTAAAGTTGGCGTTTTCCTCATCTCCTCAAGGAATGTGTTCCACTCAATGAGAGTTACAGAACAGAAGGTATGAGCTCTTGTTGATGCCAGGTGCCTTAAGTGGGGGAATAGCAAGTGGGTGGTAACCTAAGGACCATAGCTGATGCATGATGGAAACATAAAGGAGAATACAGTCCTTTAGATATTTGGGTCCTAAGCTGTGAAGGGTTTTAAAGGTCATAGCCAGCACCTTGAATTGGACTCAGAAACAAACGGGCAGCCAATGCAGCTGTTTTCAGATGGGTGAGATAGGTTCCCATTTGCCAGCCCTTGTTAGTAACTGGGCTCCCAAATTCTGAGCCAGCTGCATTTTCTGGGTTGTCTGCAAGGGCAGCCCAACATAGAGTGTATTATACTAATCCAACCATGAGGTGACACAAGAAAGGATCGATGTGGACAGATTGGTTGGGGCAAAGAAAGAAGAGAGTTGGCAAGCTGGCTGCAGTGGAGAGAAGACAACCTGCAAGTCTGGATCCATGAGCAACCCTGGCTCTTAACATGCTCCACATATGTCACCTTGTAGTCCATCCACTACAAATGGATTCAAACCCTTAAATGTTCTTTCTCACATCAACGCTCTCTTGTCTGGAAAGGACTGACTTCAGCTTTATCTGCCATAGCTATAAAGGCAAAGAAGAAGAACAACAACAAAAGTGTATCATGGATATAGAGCACCCCCAAATCAAAATACTATCATGAAACTTAACTAAGAATAAATTATTAAAATAATGACATTTTATTATTTATGCAAAATTATTTTCAAACAATGTGATTCTTAATAGCTCCTAAGTTACACTGTTCTTACCAGTATCCTAACTTACATACTACTTATAATGATAACAATAACAATGAGGATTGCTAAACATTCAGAATTCTATACGAAGTGCGAAATACTCAATGTCAAATTCTGTTCAAAAGGCAAAGTGCCATTATGCTCATGAAAAGATCGTTCAATCTTAGTGTTTGTGAGCTTATCTGTGAAAATCAGTTCATTACGCAGGGTCCAGCTGTTGTAAAAGCAAGGTCCTGCAAGATTTCACACAGGGTCTGTGCACTGGGAGAAGTGAGAATGTTGCTAACATAATGAGAGTTTTCTATATGATGATGAAGTTCCCATGAGACTTGATAGTTGAAGCAGATCTGTCTTTGAAAAAGCCCCATTGAAAAGGGTTCAAGCTACCAGCCGGACCCTGCATATTGAACTATCCTTGACATTTTAGCTTATAAACACCTGAGAGCAAGCTATCTCCTTGCGAAATCTTGCAGGACCGTGTGTTTACAGCAGCTGGACCCTGTGTGAAATCTTGCAGGACATTGCTTTTGCAATGGCCGGACCCTGCCTGATGAACCGATTTTTGCAGATAAACTTGCAAATGCTAAGATTGAGTGATCCTTTCATGAGCGTTATGGCACTTTTCATTTTGAATAGAATTTAATGTGGAGTATTTCACACATTGTATAGAATTCTGAATGTTTAGCAATCCTTCTCATTGTAATTTTTATAAATAGTATGTAACTTAGGACATATTAAAAATCACATTTATTCAAAATAATTTTGCATAAATAATAAAAGGTAATTCTTAATAATCTATGGGCAAAACCTGCTGAAATGTGTTTATGGATGCTGGATAGACAAAGCACCTTGCTGGGAAAACATACACTAAATAATGGGACAGAGCTTGAATAGCAATTAAGTGGATTCCTGTTTTTAGTTGTAGAGAGACAGTGAGACAAAGAAGGGGGAGAGGGAAGCAGATTAAAGGTCCAGTGGCAGAGACAGTTCTGTTTGACATATCCATAAAACAGTAAGGAACCAAATTCTATCACTTTTAGTTTATTGACTACCTCTTAACTTGGACTATGTGTAGGACAAGTGGAGTTGTTAATTCTCTACTGATTTTCTTCCTTTGCTCAGAGGCCTCTAAGTAGATATATAGGTGGTTAGACATGGCCTACCCTAGCCAAAGATGAGAAGGGAGGTTAAGGAGATTTTTCTAGAAGTTGATAATTAATAATACAGTCTTGTCTTCCAGGATCTGCTACACTTTGTACTTTTTTTCATCATCAGTTGAATCTCATTGGAAGCACAAGTCAATCCCTGGTGCAATATTACGTCTCTGTCTAATATCAGTGAGAAGCTCTGAGAATCCCAGCAGCTTCCAGAAAACTGAAACTCTTTGTCCCCTTCCTAGGAAAAGAATGTCTATTGTCACATAGGAGAAAATTGTCAGAAGTACTTTGGTGTAGCCCCTGGCATTAGAGTCAAGATGCAGCCACTTGTTACATTAGAAAAGTTGGTTTAACAGTTAATTCTGCCAACACAACAGTCTGGTTAAGATAGCATCAAAGCACAATGTTTTCTATTAATTTGATTTCAAAGGGGAAACAATACACAAATAGATTGAGCTACTCAGACACTTGACACTTTTTCAAAATGCTTTTTGCCTGTTTCATTCATGAGTGATCAATTCAGAAGGCAAGGTCTTGTAACAAGCCAATCTTCAAGATTTTAGGCCTTTCAGTTACACAGGCAATGATTTTCTTGCCTGTTGCTTTAACCCTTTATTTACACCATTGCGTCACAGACCATTTTTGTGCTGCAGATCAATAATTTCAAAACAATATACACTAAGTAAGAACAGCACTGCCGAATCAGAATGAAAATCAATCTATATCAATATCTGATTAGGAACCTCTTGAAAATACTTGAACAGAACGTCCCCTACAAGCTTTTACCTGGGAAGTTTTACCTGGGAAGGTATATACCTCCTTGGTCAATAGGGATGGTGAGAACTGTTTAGAGACTGTATTCTGCAGGTAAACGTACAGTCACAATAACACATGAGCAGAGTCTCAGATGTCTTCATCTTGCCACCAGTCAGCTCAAGCTGTTTTTGAACAGCTTTGCAGCTGTGCAGTAGATATGATGGTGAAGTTCACTCTCCTTCTGCCTTATACCCACATTTGCATCAGTGCACTAGGTGAAACTGATTGTATACCAGGGTCATGAATGGTCAGGCAGCAGGTCAGATCATTAAACGAATGGGTTCCCCCCCCCCTACAATTCCCATAAGGCTGCATAAAAACACACATGTGTAAAATAGCATTGATAACTCGACCCAAAGAGTAAGTAACACAGTGTTAGTTTATAACCACTGGCTGGTTAGCTCCTAGTTTATTGAAATGATTTGCTGCCAAGTGATACACTGAGATCACATGTCCATTTGCATGGGGAAAACTAAGACATTCACTGGGCTGTATGAGAATGTGCTCATTGGACTGCACTGTGCTGTTTGAATATGCAGAAGGTAACCTGCCCAACTGCCTGACGAAAAATTGACTCCCTGCTCACAACCAGGGAGCAGAACATGAGCTCAACCAGCTTGTGCTAGAGCATCTCTACTTATCACAGAAGGTCTTTAAAAATAAATAAATAAGCAGAAACAAAGAGAAACTGGTCTCTGTTGCCCTGTCCTAGTGAATTTGCTGTAAATAAATGAAGATCTTTCAAGTAGGTGAAAAAAAAATAACACCCATGTGGCTAAGTATCAGTGCACACCTTTGAATGCTGCCTGCTTTATCATAAGTGAAGTGTGTGCTGTGATATTGAGATACCACAGGATGGAGTTACAGCCTTAACTTTGAGTTGTCTTTTTCTCTAGCTAGAGTATTAATGCCACTGTAATAGAGATTTTTCATGGTGCAATCTATGCTTTTTGACTGCTGCTTAAAAATATTGTGTTGGATGAATCTTGGCTCTTTACTTAGACACTATGCAGCTCTGTTTTAATGCATGGACCTTAAGTCAGTCCTCTTTATATGAATTATGAAAAAGGATTCAGAAAACATCAGAATGAAGTCATTCTTCAAGTGCCAGACTCCTCTCATTACATAGGCTTGTTCTGAAGTGTCTGTTTGCTGCACACTGTGAAGTGGTATATGAAGAAATAATCCTCTATTGCTCTCCTGATTTTTCTATAGAAAAGAACAACATCCACCTGTGACCAAGACTCTGTGCTAGAATTATCCTGCTTGGCAGCATCATGTGACCATGTCAGACTATTCCACTTGTTTCTCTTTCTTCCACTTGTTTCCCTTTCTACTGTTCCCTTCATGAAAATGCCTCATCTTTTCATTCAAGTCGGTTCTTACTCCCATTGTTTTGCACTGTTTTACTTCCTCTTGAGACCATACGTGTTCTCCCTCTCCAATTCACCTGTAAGCAATTATGAAAAAAATAAATACAGTGGTGGAAAAAGGGAACAAAGAGAAATGTTAGCCCAACCCTCTGTTGTAAAGCCAGGATCATCTATTCACTGGATTAATACCCATGTAATCAAGAGCAACATGCATGCCAGGGAGACTGCAAGTGGACAGCTACGTGATTCTTTGTGCACGACTAGCCAAACAAAGTAGTCAAGAGGGGTAGTCTGAAAAAAAAATGCAATAAGAAGATATCAGATATCAGTTTTATAGTTGGTTCAGATGTTATGTGATGTCATCTTGGAAAATGGCTAGATTCCATGATACATGATGTGGACAGATTCCAATATATGGCTCGGATCCAGTGATGTGCAAGCAGAAACATAAATGGGTCTAGTGCAGTTCTGTTTATGAGAGATCTTGTGCCTATCCCTTTCCTACCTATATGTTATAGTGCTCAGAAATTGGTCGAACAACATCTTACGCAAGTGGACATGCAAGTGGGAGGTACCATAAGTTTGACTTAATGCAAAGGTCTACCACAGTCTTTTTCTTGTGTTTCCACTTGCGTAAGGGTTCAAGCACAAGTGGAAATTTTGCACTAGATCCAATCATATAGAGAGACAGAAAGACTGGAACAGACAAAATATATGATGTATAGAAAAAGATTGGAATGTATATGTGGCTGTCTGTCCATTCATCCCTAGCCATACATACATACAGGGATTCCTATATATATGATGTGAAAATATATTGGGATCTTTCTGTAGATTTCATTTTACCTGTTCAGAAATTACTGTGGATATTTGGATCCAAAGTAGTTAGAGTGTACTGAATTTCTTGATTGGAGTGCATGCAATGGGATTAAGAAGAAGCAAATCACAGAAGAGTAGCTCACTGGAAGGTTTTGAAAACACTACAGTATATATACTCAGCACCAGGGCTCTAGTCGGGGGGGAGCTCTCAGGTACGGAGCTCCGGAAGAGAACCTCTAGGGGGCGGGGCGGTCACGTGGTGAAGCCCCGCCCCCTTCTTTACCCCGCCCTCTGCTTCGATCCTCATTCCGTTTGGGAATGAGGATGAAGCAGGAGGGTAAGTAGCCGGGCCTTCTGACACACTTCCGGTGATGTCAGGGGGTGTGGCCTTCTGTCACTTCCGGTGATGTCAGGGGGCGTGGCATATGCAAATAAGTTATGCTAATGAGTTATGCTAATGAGCTCCGGCAGCTCTTTTTCTACAACAAGACCCCTGCTCAGCACCAATGTATTGTCTTGTCCTAACTTACTTTTTATGTCAGAAACTGGTCTATATAAATTGTGGATAATGATTGGTACAGGTAGACAACAAAGAACTATACCTGCATGTGCTATTGCTGAAGCAACTGGAAGAGAGAGGTTTGAACTAACTTTAGTAGGATTATGCAGTTTCACAGGGTGCAACAGACAAGAGGGGGGAAATGGATGTATATATCAGGTACAAAAGAGTGCAGGCCATTTTCATGCTCACAAATGCAATTTGAAGTGGCAACTTATCCATTCTTGAGCAGTTTGCCATCCATTCATACAGTGCCATGAGTGACCTTGTCCGTGTGGGTAATGCGAGAGAGGTACTGTTTGCAAAAAGACAAATAATCCACTCTGAAATCTGCTTCCTACAAATGTATCCTCAAAGCAACTTACACTACAAGTTCTAACCATATTTAAGGACAGGCAGATAAATATAATCCATGTGTCTTTTCTCCAAGTTAATGAAGATCGTGCCAGGATACTAAATAATGGAACTAAAGTGGCACAACTTCCAGAAATATGAGGTGCAAGTGTCTAATTCTTCAAATTTGCTCGCAAAATAGCTGAGCAGAGGAGCAATCCTAAACAGAATTACATTACATTAATCTAAGAACCATTTACCTCAATGGCTTTAGAAAGGTGTCACTTTGTTTAGGATTGCCCCATATATTACAGCTATAGATGGATATTCCTTAGTTTATTTTATATTCATTTATATTTTGGTCTATTTTTAAAATTATTTTTATTTTAAATGTTTGTTGCTTTACAAACAAAAATAAAAGCATTTGCAATTGCATTTCAATAAGCAATACAGAAAGTTTAGAACAACAAATAAATGAAGACGGAAGAAAAGACCATAGAAAAGTAGTATCCTACTGTAGCAAAGTTACCATCTAATCGTTAAATATCAAAATATATTCAGCTTATAATTATTGAAACTTACAACCTTGATTGAATATGAGCAGTTACATGTGTCCAAATGATTTCAAATTGTTGTGTACACTGTGTAAAAGAGTCATTTTGATCAAAATATATGCATCCTAAATTTTAGCTAGCCAATCATTAGCATTGGGAGCCAGATTTGATTTTCAATATATTTATTTATATTTTTGTCAGTGTGGTTCAGTTCCCCCTCTTTCACTTGAAGTTTTGTAAATTGCTTTTTAGTGTGTTGCATGTTTTTAGATATGATGTATATGGTATTTATGACTACAATGTATATAATTTAATATATATAAAAAGTGCCCTCACCATAAAATCGATGTCCAGGCCAAACTGCTGGACCTAGAGACACCAAATTTGGGGAGAGCGCTCCTAGTGTGGCGTAGGTGCTCGTTTGGAAGGGATTTTTAGAAATTCGACCCCTAAGTGGGTCAAATAAGGGAAAATGTGCTCCCCCCATTGATTCCTATGCAGCTGCCAGGCAGCTGCCTCTCAGCTCAGTGCTGCAGAGCTCAGTGTTCTGGGGTAAAAAACCAAACGGTTAAAGTGGACTGCAGAGAGCTAATGACAGTTGAGGAAATCAGGAGTGGCCAACAACCACCTGTGAGGTGAAGCAAAGCTGCTTGCCCAGCCTCTCTGATAGCTTCCAACACCCCCCACCTCCTACACCTAACAGGCAGTTGTCTGTCAGGTGCAGCAGTGGTTGCAGGGTGCTTAAAGCCACGAGGGAGCCTGCCCCAGCAGTAATGCCTTAGTGATCCTGCCAGCCCTGCCTCCACAGTGGCTTCTAATACTCCTCTCCCTCCCCATTCTACACTGGATAGGCAGCTGCCTGTCAGGTGTAGGAGAGGAGGTGAGATACTTACAGTCACCGGGGACGTTTGCTCAGCAGGATTGCCTTAGCACTGCTGCTGGCCCAGCCTCCCCAATACCTTTAAATACAATCTCCCCCAACACCAGACAGGCCAGTGTCTTTCAGGTGTAGAAGCAGGGCCAGGGTATGAATGTTTATGGGGAGATAGTAAAGGACATTTCTAGGAGCCATTTCAATGCGTGCCTCCCTCATGAACCTGAAGAAATGTCCACCACATCACCACTCTCTCACACCAACTCCCCCTCTCACCTCTTACTGCCCCCAAGAAAGCTCCTGGCAAACGTTGAGCCAGATACACCAACACTACAAGGAGGAGGCAATTTAGGAATGCAGCAAAGACATTTGCACATAGTACTCCTGCAGTGCACTGAGCTGCACAGGCCAAGTTCCAGCAAGATCACCTGAGATGCTCAGAACAACACAGTCTCCATATGAGCAAAACAATCCAGGAACACAAGTAGAGAGGCCATCACTTTCGTGGAAGGTAGCAGGAGTTGACTTAACAGATGTCTGCTTCTTAAATGGACAGTTCTATGTGGCCTGCTCCAGAATGAGCTCATCAAGCAGCCTGGTGATCTTAGCACCTGAGAGCAGAACCACCAATGTGGTCTAGAGAGAGGTCCTTCAGTAGAGAAAAAAAAAAGTATGCATGTCTCACTTAATTTCTTACACTACAATCTTCTCTGTTGGAATTCTACAACAAATATCACATTTCAGATTTCACATCATCAGTATTATAACTAGATTTACAGAATGTAAATACCATAGCGAAGCACGGGTAGCAGGCTAGTTGTATAATATATGCATGATGTATACTGCCAATTAATTGATGTGAAAATAACATGGAATATGTGCTCATTTCCAAAAAAACATTTTGGAGTATGGAATCAGAAAGTGGTTGGTCCTTGCCTTTGGGAAACGAGTTGCTATTTGCTCCCACTCCTATTTGGAAAGGGTTGGGGCATGAGAGGGATTGGGCTGCCTCAGCTGCTTGTGCAGCTCATCCTATTTAAAGGCTTCCCATCCATCCCAGCCAGACATTCTCTGCCCTACCACTCCCATTGTATTACACTGGGGTTAACCAGTTGCTTTGACAGAGCAGCCTGAATAGCCCAGTTTATCCTCAGCTCATCAGATTTTAGTTTCCTGTGGTCAGTGCTTGGGTGGGATGCCACTGAAGACTGGGTTTGCTATGTGGAGAAAGGCAATAGTAAACCACCTCTGCTCATCTCTTGCCTGGAACACCCTGTGGAGGGATTTCCCATGAGTCCATTGCAACTCAACAGCTTCTCCTTCTCTTTTCTCCCTTCTCCTTTTGCTGCTGAGGCATCAAAAGGGACAGAGTCAACCAGCCCAAGACCCCATCTACTAGTCATGTCTAGATGATTGTTTAGGGTACCAGAGATGAAGGGATGCCAATAAACCCTGTCACTGCCTTGCATATCCTCAGGATTAGGCTCTGTTGTGATAGGCAGTGGTCCTGGGATACAACCCAATGGTCCCTCTTCTCTCTATCCTTCCCCATGGTGTGGGGGGAGAAGTGTGTGTGTGGGAGTCCTGGTGGTAGCTTCTCTCCACCCACCATAGTCTAGGGTGCCCCAAATCCTTGAGCCAGCCCTTCATGCAGGTCCAATGATTCCCAGCATAGCCTTTTTCTTTTTCTTTTGGTAGTCAGAGGGAACCCCTCCAGTCTTTTTTCACTAGCAGAAAAGTTGTTTGTATCTACCCTATATAATAATAAAAAACCCCAAATAAAAACGTGTATAACAACCTTTATAAAAACACATTTTGGAATGGCATTATACTAGACAGATACAGAAGAGACACTCTACATGTCAGACAAAGGATGCTCCTGTAGATTTATCAGCACTATCCAATTCAACAGTTGCATCCCTACAGTTATACTTATCTGTAAACCCACCATACCTCCTAATAAAAGCTACTTATTTATTTCTTTTATTTAAACCATTTATAAACCTGGCTTTCATGCAGATAATTGGAACTTCAGCTTCTCGAAGCTTATTTTTTTGTGAATGGAGAGGATACTCAAAAATGCCCCCCTCCCAGTTTATTAATCAAACAGTGAAAGCTCCTGCAGAAGAATGAATAGCTGGAGCCTTTCCGCTTGGACAAAAGCACTTGCAATCTTTCTCTTCCTCTCATCAATGAGTTTTAAAAGGGTTTTATTTCATACTGATTTCTAATTGTCACAACCAGTGTGACATACCAAAGACAATTCTCCACATTTGCTTTAAATAGAAGACTACCACTACAATGGGGAGGCTGCTCAAATCTTTAGAAAACATTACTAATGCCTGTTGCCTAAGTTGCAGAAAACCTGTTGTGCTAATTGAATTCAATTTTAAAAAGAGAGAGGCATACAACAAATATGCTTGAAATCTAGTGCCTTTGTAGAAGGAACCTCTTAGGATGTAGAGCACCATTTCCCCTTGAAAAATATGTAGGTGTCCTAGGGTTGACAGGTCCCCTCTGGCTACTGGTGGAGGGAGTGGGTTTAGGGTTGCCACATGCAGGTTGGGAAACTCCTGGAGATTTGGGGATGGAGCCTGGAGAGGACAGGCACCTCGGTGGGGTACAGTCCAACAGAGTCCACCTTCCGAAGCATTCTTTTTCTCCAGGCGAACTGCTCTCTGTAGTCAGGAGATGAGCAGTGTTTCCTCTAAGCTGAGTTAGGCTGAGTTCAGACTGACAGTTTGCTCCAAGATAGCCACGTGCCATTAGAACCCAGTGCTACTGTGGCAGTGCAAGCTTAAAAGGACAGATCTCTAAGCACAGTGTCACAAGAAATACATGTGTGTGTTTGGGGGGGGGGATTGTAAGCCCAGCACAACCAGTTACAATATTCAGAGTGTCCGACAGAACTCAGTGCCACTGGCATTGCAAGCTTAAAAGGACTGCTTTCAAAGCACAAAGACACAACAAGTCCAAGTGAGGGGGGAGGATTTTGCAAGCTCTGTGCAAGAAAATGGGAACATAAAGGAATGCTGCAAAAGGGGGTGTTCTTGGTACTGACAGGACTGCTTTGAAACTGACAAGAGTGTTTCCAAGGGTGGAGAATTCTCTGCCCCTCCCCCCCCCCGCCGCCACCGTTTCTTTAAAGTTTGGTAAACATTTTGGTTGAGCAGAGACAGTATGTCTGGAAATGTATCCATTCACAAACCAGCATGAACCTCCACAAACCGCTTGAAAGTTCATGGAAAGTCCATGCTGGTTAATCTGCCATGAACTTCAGTTCACAAACCATGAACCAGCCAAAATTCATCACGAACATTAGTTCATGAGCCACTTCATCCCCATCCCTAAAATGAGATGCGGCCAGTATTTCCCATCCTCTTCACTGCCTCACATAATGGAATTTTGCCTTACTGAGGGTTTGACTAGATGAACTTCAGATGATTTTCCTGCCTAACAGACTCAGTTCATCAATCTTTACTGAGTGGGGAGATGCTGTACATTAGATAACTTGAGTGAGTGTGTGTGTGTGGGGGGGGCGTTCAAATGTAATAGTGCTGGTAATCAGTTAATTTTGACTAATTTGAAGCAAACTGTGAATCGTCCAAACATTTGACATTTTCAAAGGTAGGCTAGATAAATTGACAAATTTTAAAAGGTCATTACTTCTGAAAGGGAAAGCCAAGAAACCCAAATACAACATTTTTCAAAATTAATATGGGCTAGGAGAAAGAAAAGAAAGATTTAGATGTTCTGTGACCTGGGTCCAATAGTGGTATTTTGTGGCCTTAGGATTACTGCTCTCAGTGTCATAGAAGTGCAATGAGAGCATGCAGAAGAATGCAGATTAAAGCAATACATAAGTGAGAACAACAATCACAGCATCCAACATTATTGCAGAGTTTGAACCATAATAGACTAGCTGCCACCTCCTCCTTTTTGGAGGAATCAGAAGGGTTGGGTCTTGCACTGGTGGAATACCCACCTGAGCAGTTTGGTTGAGAAGCAGAACCAACCGGGGAAGCCTCGGGAAGTGTGAGAACACTTTCCAGTTGTGGTCATGCTGCTCGTTCTGGCAGGAGAAGAAAGAGACAACACAGAGGCAAGGGTTTCAGTCTCTGCAAGTTTCTCCTGAACCAGCAGAGCATAGAAGGAGGAGAGAGCATTTGTCAGCTCTATGGAGAAGATGAAGTGCTCACCTGATCGAGCGATCAGTGTTAATTCCTGGAGTGGAGTCCTTACAGGACCAGGATTGACAGGCTGATAGGAAAGCAGTAAAGACCTGCACCTGGAGGAAGATGAATGCAACCTGGGCCTCAGGGGGATGAGTCAGCAAAAGGAGGCAGATAAAAGGAACACACTGAGCAAGGTTCTGAATGGAAGCAACCTTGCTTGCCACACTCCTCTGTGAGCAGACCTGCTTAGCGAAAAGAGTTCTACCCTGACTTGCTGTCTTATACTCTGTTAACTTTTGCTTGCTCTTACAGCTTGAGACTTAGACCTTGTATCCTACACTAGTTCCCAAGCTCTGGACCCTCCTTCCCCTGACCCCTGGACTGGACCTTTGGATCTCTGACTCTGGACTGGTTTGTGGGCCTTGCTCCTGTATCTTGCTTTACTTCTTGTCATTGTATTTATGTATCCTGGAAACCTCGGGTACAGTAACAGTGCCAGGTTTCCCTTGAATGTGACACCTGGGCTTGTATCCCCACTCCTCCACATGAAACCTGCTGGGTGACCTTGGGCCAGTCACAGTTCTCTGAGAGCTCTCTCAGCCCCTCTAACTCACAAGATGACTGTTGTAGGGAGACGAAGGGAAGACTCCTTAGGGTGGAGAAAAGTGGGGAATGAAAACAACACTGCTTCTTCTTCTTCTTCCTCTTCTTCATTATGCCATGGAAGCTTGCTGGGTGACCTTGGGCCAGACACACTCTCTCAGCCTAACCTACCTCACAGGGCTGTTGTGAGGATACAGTGGAGGACAGGAGAATGATGTAAGCCACTTTCAGTCCCCATTGAAAAGAAAGGTGGGGTATAAATCTCTCCTTATAATAAAAGAGTTTTGGTGTCCCTCCTGGACACGCTTCCACAGCCTTTTGCCCGCTCAACTGCCACTATCACAGTCTCCCAATCCTGTGGCTGCATTGGCTCACTGCGTTGGCTCGGCCCTGCCCACCGAGCTGGTGGGCAGCGTTTTGCCCTCAGTCTGGAGGGAGGTGGCAAAGGGGATGGACGCTCCACTGAGAGAAAGCAGCAACCCTTTCATGGGGGAGAAGGAGGCAGACATAGTGAGTGGTGGCAAGCAGGGGAAGCACTCACCTTCGCTGCCCCTTGCGGCCCCTCTCCCTTGGCCACAAGGCCTGCACTTTGTCAGGGTGATAGCTCAGTGGGCTGCACCATACGGAAGGCTGCCCAGCGCCTTTCAAAAGCTCCCCGCCTTCCTTCAACAGCGGCAGCAGAGCCAGGGAGGGTCTGGCCTAGAGGAAACAAGCTGCAGCTCCTGGAAAGCTGGACTCTCCTGAGGAAGAGACTTCTCTTGGCTCCTGTGTGGGACTAACTGTGACTAACTGTCTCCTCAGTGGCTGTTGGTAGGCAACCAACTTCTGTCAGTAAAAAAACACTTTCCTGTCAGAATTAACTTAAAACGGCTCTTTCTCCTTTTTGGCTCCACCATGGCTGGCTGGCTAATGGGGTGGGCCAGCGGCCATCAACCCATTCTCTTTAACCCCCTGCTGTGCGGCTGACTTCCCCCTAGGGTTGCCAATATCCGGGTGAGACCTGGAGAGCTCCCGCTGTTACAATTGATCTCCAAATGACAGAGATCAGTTTCCCTAGAGAAAATGGTTGCTTTGGAGGGTAGATCCTATGGCATTATCCCCTGCTGAGTCCTTCTACCCCCCCCCCCAATGCTGCCCTCCATAGGATCCACCCCCCAAATCTCCAGGTATTTCCCTAATCAGAGGTAGCAACTGTGCTTGCTCCTCAGTGTCTTTTGCTGGGCAACCAGGTTCTGTCACTAAAAGGCCCTTTTCACACCTGTTTTGGCCTTTGCGAGAACACTCCTTGGGGCCAGTCCTAATAAGGTTGCCAACTCCAGGTGGGAAATTCCTGGAGATTTGAGGGATGGAGCCTGGAGAGGGTGAGGTTTGAGGAGGGGTGGGACCTCAGACAGGTACAGTTCCATAGACTCCAACCTCCAACCCAGCCATTCCCTCATGGGGAACCATTGTGGCCAATCTCCAGGTGGGAAACAATGAAGAAAACGGTCATGATGTATAATGAAAATATATATTTAGACTGCTGTGTTGCAGTGAGTAATATTTCATCAACAAGTAGTCAAGATGTATACATCCACACTAACGGAATTTGCATATACTCCCATTTCACATATCTGCTTTATCTAAGTGTGCTGCATGAATACCACTAGTTTACACATCAACAATCGTAATCCATGAATTTAACACAAAATATTCTTCCCTCTTCAATAAAACAAAATCTTTACATGCAAACTGGTCCTGAGTGCCCAAGGCCTGGGCACTCTCCCAGAGCCTCTTTCTAGAGTTCGTTGTATTTATTTCTACAACAGGCCTTATTCCTAGTTAATTAAATAAGTAATAGTCATGATAGTGATAACAGTAATAATAGTAGCACTACTAATAAAGCTATGCCCCTGCTATCGTTTATGAAATGACCAAATCTGCTAATTATTTGGGACTGGAAGTGAGAAATTTCCTAATCAGATCCAATATGAATAATGTATATTTCTAAATTTTGCAAAAGCCAGTATGTTGTGGTACTTAGAGTGTTAGACTAGGATCTAGGAGATCCAGGTTCAAATACTCATTCTGCCATGGAAGTTTTAATTTAGGCAGCAGCTCTCTCAGCCTAAACTATCCTACAGGGTTGTTGTGAAGATTCAGTGGAGGAGGCGAGAATGTTGTAAGCCACCATGGGTCTCATTGGGAAGAAAAATAGGGTATAAATAAATAAATAAATAAATAAATAAATAAATAATGGAAGGCTATGGCCTATGTTCACTCTAATGCAATTATATTTTTGGACTGGAATGATGCTGGGAAGTCTACTGTTTATTCCAACACAATTCTTCCTAGGCAGAGTATCACAAGCATTTCAGCCATAATATATGGAAGATCACAGGAAAGAAGACAGAGTTAGTGTGATCTGAAAAGCCTGCTTATGCTCTCTGGAACATGGGGGGTACCCAGTGACTCATGCATTAATCATGGCTATCTTCCCATAGATGTCTTTTCTGTATCTGCACCGATTGTATGGGGATGGAGCTATCACCTTCTAAATGCTGGATCATTACCCTTCTACATTATACATGGAAATATACAACGTTGCGTTGGGTGGAGGATGAAAAAGACCGACTTTCTTAAATTTCCCAGCATGAGTCTCGTATAAACTACTGGAGCAGAAGCATTAAGGCAGAGTAATGGCTAACATGATTGCTGTGCTATCGGAACATCTGAGCCTTGCCTGGTTAGTTTATGCTCCATTGCATCTGACTGCAGTTGTGCTTCTAGCAAAAAAAGAAGAAGAAAGAAAGAAAGAAAGAAAGAAAGAAAGAAAGAAAGAAAGAAAGAAAGAAAGAAAGAAAGAAAGAAAGAAAGAAAGAAAGAAAGAAAGAAAGAAAAGTACAGTGGGAATCTATTACTTTGGCCAGATGCTCAACTGGTGGCTTCCAATGCTCACCCTCAAACTCTACAAAGAAAGGTTCATCCAGTTACAATGTTTGGACATCAAGAGAGGAGAGAAGCCAGAAATATATCTGTATGTGCCTATAAACCTTTTGCCCATTGCCATCAGGATTACATTTTTAAAGAACAGTGGTGGACTGATAAGTACAATGAAGGAATAATATTGTTTTATTATCAGCTGGCAATTTCTTCCCTAATTTCAATTATGCTCCCATGTAATGAGTTCCATATACTTTTTGTTATGTTACCATAAAAGCTGCCTATGGTATGACAAGAATATATGCTACAATGTTACAGTCACTCTATAATGCTGCAAAGTAATTAGAACATAAAATGGAACTGGGACTCTAAAATACATTTCAACTCCCCTTCCCTACATAGCTGCTCTTCGGCAGCAAAGACAGTAAATTAATATTGACTTTTTACTATAAGATTACCATATCATCTAAATGCTAATGACAATTAGGGCACCACATGGTGATTAAAGCATCTCTGAGCACATACAATACCGTGGGTAATAAAGGCATGTGGAAAGTGAGGAATATTTTCTCAGATTGGGGGGGGGGAAGAGTTGGAAAGTTCTGACTGAAATGAGTTGATACTTGCAATATTACAGCCCAATAGGTTATCTTGCCTCTTTAAGAATAATGGCATGATTGTGTCACATATTGTGAGTCTGCTGTCTGATTATTTTGAGTAGGTCTAAGTGTGGTTTTGCCTAAAGTGATGCCTGATTAGGGTTGGGGATTTGACAAAAGAATGTGAATGGGTCTAAATGGCTGTGGACAGGCCTCTTGAATGGGCAATTCACCTGCAGGGGTGTAGTCTGAGTGCTTGTATGTGAACAATAGTAATTGCTGAGTTTTAAAGAGTCAGAGAGTGACTGGCTTGTAAAGTTGGTAAAAGATGCTCCCTGGGGTGTAAAGCCTCTCTCAGGACATATTATGTGAGGTAGCTGATCTGCTCATAAGAGTGTTTTCTTTGCCTCTGCATGTTCTTCTATATTTGTAAAGAAAACAGGCTAGCAGGCATGAACACATTTGTTTTCAAGTTCAGTTTTAGGTTATTACTTCCAAAGCCCTTTTAAAGCACCAAATATGGAACCCGCATATCTGAAGGACCGTATCTCCATATATATTCATAGGGGTTTGGGGGGGGGGGCGGAGCATGCCAGAGCACCGCTCCAGCAGCTTAGGAGCTGGTGCAAATGGTGGCGCAGCAAGCCCCGCCCCCAGCTCCCCACGCTGAAGCGCTGGGGCTGGGGGGAGGCCTGAAGAGCCCCGCCGCCAGGTCTCCTGGGCCTATGCCGAAATGCTGGGGCAAGGGGCAGGCCTGGAGAGCCCTGCAGCCAGGTCCCCCGGTCCTGCGCCACAGTGCTGGCACCAGGGGAAGCCCAAAGAGCCCCGCTGCTGGGTCCCCCATGCCAGCATCGAAGCGCTGGGGCCGGGGGCAGGCCCGGAGAGGCCCACAGCCAGGTCCCCCGGTCCCGTGCCAAAGCACTGGGGCCGGGGGAAGCCCAGAGAGCCCCACAGCCAGGTCCCCCGGGCCCGTGCTAAAGCACTGGGGCTGGGGGAAGCCCGGAGAGCCCTGCAGCTGGGTCCCTTGGGATCGTGCAGAAGCAGAAGGTCTATACTGAGTTTGAGCTGGCATATCATGACTACTGGTGTAGTATTAAAAACCAGGCCTTTAAGATTTTCAGGACATGGGCTCAGAAAAAAAATACCTTAAATGCAGCACTTAGAAGTGATATAATGCAATCAGAATCAGCCTCAAATATGGTAGAAGACAGAGTCAGGATATAGCATGATCTTGCCAGGCTGGAAAACTGGGCTAAAACAAATAAAATGAATTTCAATGCAGATAAATGTAAAGTTCTGCATTGAGGTAGGAAAAATCAAATGCATAGGATGGGGGAGACTTGTCTTGGCACTAATATGTGCAAAAAAGATCTAGGAGTCTTAGTAGATCATACACTGAACAGCAGGGTGATGTGGTAGCTAAAAAGGCAAATGCAGTTTTGGGCTGTATCAAAGAAGTATAGTGTCCAGATCACTCAAAGTGATGGCATCACTTTACTCTGCTCTGGTTAGACCTCACCTATAGTACTGTGTTTAGTTTTGGGCACCACCATTTAAGAAGGATGTTGACAAGCTGGAATGTGACCAGAGGAGGGCAATGAAGATGGTGAGAGGTCTAGAGACCAAGTCCTATGAGGAAAGGTTGAAGGAACTTGGTATGTTTAGCCTGGAGATAGAGACGACTGAGAGAAGATATGATAACATCTTCAAGTACTTAAAGGGCTGTCATAAAGAGGATGTTGTAGAGATTTCTGTTGCCCCAGAAGGTCAGATCAGAACCAATGGGTTGAAATTAAATCAAAGGAGTTTTCAGCTAAACATTAGGAAGAGTTTCCTGACAGAGTGGTTCCTCAGTGGAACAGGCTTCCTTGGGAGGTGGTGGGCTCTTCTTCTTTGGAGGTTTTTAAAGAGAGGCTAGATGGCCATCTGATAGCAATGCAGATTCTGTGAACTTAGACAGTTCATAAGAGGGAGGGCAGGAAGGGTTGCATCAGTGCCTACTTCTTGTGGCTCTTTCTTATATGCACAGGGAAATGCCGGTTGCCACTCTGGGGTCAGGGAACAATTTTCTCCAGGCCAGTTTGGCCGTGGATCCTGGAGGTTAAATGGTCATCTTTTGATCATGGCACAGGGGTCACTGAGGGTGTGGATGGGGAGGTATTTGTGAATTTCCTGCATTGCGCAGGGGGTTGGACTAGATGATCCTGGAGGTCCCTTCCAGCTCTATGATTCTATTATTCTACACAGTTCATTTAAATCAAAGGGTATGACTTGCAGCCAGGTTTGAGACCCATACCTCTTGGCTCTTTTTTAAAAAAGCACTGACCATTCATCCATTAACACCTGTTTCACCATTCTGAAATGGTTATGAGAGCTAACTCTTATGTACTGACCATGAAGTCAAAATCCCATCTGCTGAGTCTCACTGATTTATCTCAAAGGAAATGTAAAAAGCTTTAGAAATAAAAGAAAACTGACATAACCTCTTAAGTCTAGAAAGTGTACCAGCAGCTAGCATGGCACTATAATTACTTGTCAAGAAAAATGCCACTCAGTCTAAGTAGGGGTGTCGGTATATGCCCTTACAAGAATATTCTTGTAAATTACAATCTTGAGACCAATAAACACCAGGGATTATAAAGTCAATAGAACCATGCTGTGCGTAATTAACAAAACGTTTCTAAAAGTGCAGTTTAACAACAACCAAAAAAAAAAAAGCATCACTGTTCCAAATACTAATACAAAAAAAAAAAAAGTGAGCAGCCTCAAAATGATTTAAGAAAAACAATTAGATTATCCTAATGTAGATTTACTGGGGTGGGGAAAGGGTAATTGATTGTTTTCTATTTGCTTATCCATTTAACTATGTGCAAATATATGTCTGCATAAGGAAAACATGGATATATTTTTGTTTATGGTATTGGACTATGACGAGATAGATGGTTCCTACTCTCCAGCTGGGATATGTCTGTTGCTAGTACCACTTTGTTTCCCCCAGAGGGACATGCCAGAGATTGGTCAGCCCTGTTTGCTGGGCCAACTAGAGCAGGACTAGATAGGCTTTAATGTCCAAATAGTCGGGTGACTCGAATTCGCCCTTCCTTCAGAAAGCCATGTGGAAATAGCTGGTCACTTTCAGGTAGAGCAAGAATTTCTGAGGAGCTTCAAAAAGTGTCTGGGACATGTTCAGCTGCTTCACACTACTTGTGTAAGAGAGGGCTGTTGGGATAAATAGGTTTAATTTTTAAACTAGTTTGGCACTAGCAATAAGGGATAGGCATGATTTCCTGTACCCTAATTAGATTGGGAAGCACCCTGAGGCATCTGTGGATGGGATGAGCTAACCGAATCAGACACTTCAAGTTGGTCAGCCCAAGGACTTGAAGAAGGAACTCTCTCATTGTTGAATATCATCTTCTAAATCTTCACATTGACGAGCAAAAAGGAACAGTGTTGATGAACAACATTTGTTGGCACATTCTTCATCCACAGGCAAAAAAAAGCAAGTACTCCAAGCTTTGAGCTTGGATGGTTCTGCCAAATGCTGGTTAACCCATAATGGAGCCTCTTAGAGACCCCACACCAGTAAGAGGAAAGTTTTAATTAAAAAAATTAATAAACCTTAGCTTAACACATATTGATGTTGGATTACTTCATTTTGTTATGTTTGGGTGCAAATAATGAGTTCATAGTTTCCTGCATTACATAGAATGTCTGCTTGTTTATTTGGCATGCACTGCTGTGCTATGTGAAATAGACTATGTGGTGCACAGGCTAGGATAATGGGGCTGTAGATCAGCAGCAGAGCACATACTTGGCATATATAGTGCTTCCAAAAGGGATGCTGCCCAAATTCTCTGCATCTGAATTTCTCCTTGGATTTTGAAATTCCAAATTACCCATACCTGTTTCCACAGTGGAGATGATGCAATGGGAGTCCTCCAATGTTCCATTAGAGTATTTCCATATTTTGCACAGAATGCTGTGCATTCACAGTTTGCCATTTGTTTGCATTTCCTCCAGCTGTACTGAAAGTGCTCAAACACTGCAAAATAGTAATCACAATGTGACACTACATTCAGTTGTCTCAAAATTCCATATTTGTCAGATGATTTACCAAAGATCAGGAACATGTGTGTAAATCAGTAGAACATTGGACAAAAAACCCCTATACATACATTTATATCAAACTTTTCTTCTTCTTCTTCTTCTTCTTCTTCTTCTTCTTCTTCTTCTTCTTCTTCTTCTTCTTCTTCTTCTTCTTCTTCTTCTTCTTCTTCTTCTTCTTCTTCTTCTTCTTATGATGTCTGTAATATAGTGTGTGGGATGAAAGAACAGAAGGTTGTAGCAAATTCCAGAATTTGTTTTAGAAATTCCTATAGTAGATTTGGAATTAAGGAAGAGTAAGCTTTCCAAGGTCATTATGCTATAACTACAGGCCTTTCTGGCTTCTTGATGAATGTGAAGCTAGGCCTTTCCAGGTTTTACCAATACCAACTACTGAAGTGCAGTTTTATCCAAGTTTTTTCTAGGAATGTGTGACTATTTCCTATTAAGTTTCTTTTAAAAATAATTTTCAGTGGTTTCAGTTCTCTGTTTTTAACTGTTGGCTTTGTAGATCAATCTGCATTGTACGCATGTTACATAATTTTGGCATACAATGTCTACAGTATCTTTAGGTATGATACATGTATACGGTCAGGGGTTGTTTAGTAGAAAAAGAGCTAGGGGAACTCATTAGCATAACTCATTAGCATATGCCACACCCCCTGACATCACCGGAAGTGTGTCATAAGGCCACACCCCGTGCCATCACTGGAAGTGTGTCATAAGGCCACACCCACCACTCAGTTCGTCTTAGTCTTAAAGGTTAGTCTTAAAGGTGCTATTTGTTAGTCTTAAAGGTGCTATTTGAACTCTTGGACTATTTTGCAGCAACAGACTAACACAGCTAATTCTTCTGAATCTAAACCCACCACTCAGGCTCCACCTCCAAAATCTCCAAGGTATTGCCATCAGGGGCCAGGTGGTGGACCTGCAAGGCCAGTGGGAGTGCGAGGAAGCCCCGCGAAGGCCCTCCTTGGCCCCAGGCAGGCAGGGGTGGGGAGAGGCGGGGAGGAAGCAACTTACCCTCCCTCTTCTCCTGTCTCCTCCTGGCTGAATGAGGGCCGGAAGCGGGGCGGCTGGAAGCAGGGGGCGGGGCTTCGTCATGTGCCCCGCCCCTGCACCTCACCCGGGGGAACTGTGATCCCCCACGATCCCCCCCGAATCGACCTCTGTATACAGTCAATTAGCCTGATCTTGTTAGCTCTCAGAAGCAAAGTAGGGTCAGTGCTGGATAGTACTTTAATGCAAAACCACCAAGGAAGTCCAGGGACAGTATGCTGAGGCAGGCAGAGGGAAAACACCTCTGTTCATATTTTTACCCTGAAAACCCTACAGGTTCATCATGATAAATCAACACCAATGTTGATTTGTTGATCCCAAAATAATATTGGAAAACATGCACTATCATCACTGATATGGCCAGGAATATAGGGGAATATTCACTGGTCTTGACTGAAATGATCAAGAAGGGAGCTTCTGCCAGTCAGAATGATGGCTGTCTTGGCCACTCAACTAAACATTCGGACCTGCAAAATAGGAAATCAAAACATTCACAATAGAGCAACTTTGGATATGGACAAAGAACAATGAGCCACAGAATAATATGGCCTCTAGTGGATTAGAAACAGTCACGCTCATACCAATAGAAATAATATACATTGTAGACCAGGTGTAAAAATATCTGAAAATGAAAAGAAAGTTCAACTAAGGACAGAAGTAAAGTTATAGTTGAAAGACAGGGTGTATTGGTTTGGGCCAACAGATAATCATATGTGTAAGAACCTTGTAATCATTGCTTCTTTAAAGGATATATAAATATAGCCAAATTTTTGTGGTGTTTGAAGTCATACAATAATTAGTTCACCAAGAATGTGCATCTGATCAAGTGGGAGAGTTAGTTGATATTAGAGATGATGATTCTGTAAACTTGTCGGAGGAGTTCCTTATCTGTGATCCTGTTTTTATGTGTGTTGGAGGGTGTGTGTGTGTGTATGTGTTAAGATATTTTATGAACTCATGTGTTTGCTTTCCTATAATTATCTGTGTGGAATTAATGGGTAGCATTATCATATTTTAAGTTTGTCATTGTGAAAGAGGCTAATAGTTATGTTCTATAAAGGCTAAAATGGAAGTAAAAATTCTTCAATATCATTTATGTGTGTAAGGTACCCCCAAAGAAGTAAACACACTGTAAGGGCACACCTCTTCCATCATAGGAAAGCTAGCTAGATGCCTTCTCAGGAGTATACCTATATTTAAATCAGGCCCAATAAAAGTCACATGTAGCAATGCTATTTGAATAATCCAGTACAAAGAAATAGAAAATTATACAAAAATAAAATCACAGGTTTGATTTGCACAAATGCAAAGCATAACATTTTGGGTTGAAGCATCATGGCTGAGAAATAGTACCCCTGGCTTCTAACCCCACTTCTTTTATTTTTGGACAAAGGGAAACATTTTGATGACTTCAGCTATGTTTTATAAGATCTGATTTTTTAAAAAATTAAATGGTAACAATATGGGATCTAGCATTGTTTTTCTCCCTCCGCCTCTCCCTAAACTTCTCCATCTGCTTCTACAGATGCAGAGTGACTTAGTGGTGCATGAAACAATTCTCAGAAGCCCAAGGAAGCGGCTGTCCAGAGACGCTACCACAGCCAATGTTGTTCCTATGTTTTTTTTTTCAGTGAGGTTTAATTTTCTACATCACAGAACTCAGAAGTTGTTGAGGTAGCAGTTTTTTTCATTCCTCTCTTCTCCTGTCTTAAAAAAAAAGCCAAGGGATATGGTAGATTTTTATAGTTCCAAAAATATAGCAACATCTAAATCTTTCCAAAAACCATTGTGTGAGATTCCCTACAGCAATTCTTCTCCCTCTCGTTGTATTGTACACTCGATGCCAAGGACACCTAAGATGTCAAAGACTGGCTTGTATTTTCCAATAGACCTGCTCATGCAGTTAGCCTGTGAGTAATGGGGCCCTTAGTAGTTTATCAATCTTCAAAAGCAGGACGCTGGCATTGCTAGTGTTCCTGCTATAAACCAAAACGGCTCTTCTGGCACAATGTTTTATATATATTAAAAAAAGGGGAGCCAGAGAGCAACATGATTGGGAGGTGTGATGTGCCACAGTAAAACAGGTAGCAAACAACTTAACTTTCTCTTATCCTTCGTGCTTGAGAAAATCAGCAACATAATAGGTGTGATGAGTTGCCTAGGTTTTTTTTTTTGTCACACATCTGTCAGTGTGGTTCAGGTGGCCTTTCAAAAGATAACTGTTAATGTGTGCAAAGGTTGTTTTAGCTAGATGTGCTTCTTACTCCCTCCACTAATATTTTCAGGTTCCAGGTCTGATCTCCAATCAGCTTGTTACAGATGAGAAATCAGAACAGGAAGACATTAACACATAGGCGAAAATTGGGGGTTTGTGTTGAAAAGCATGGAAGCAGTGAAATTATTCCTAGGGTGCAGTAATTCATTCTGCAGATGTAGAGAAAGTATGCAGAAGACGTTGCAGATGTGAATGTTCCTTGCCATCTCTCTGCATGCAGAATAGCATTGTTAAGATAAATTCTTTTCATTCTTCTTTACCCAATTTCTCCCTGAAATCCAGCAAACCATTTCATTCCCGCATTGGAGAAATTTGGAGTCTGTTTCTAATCAATTATGATTTGATCAAATAGAAATCTGAAGAGAGAAATGGCAGGAAGGGAAATACTGCAAAATGTCAGAATTTCACTCTGCAGATGCTCAGAGGCAGGCAGTATCTTCCCAAACCTTCCTATCCTCCTGGTACAGTACCACCTGGTGGTCTTTAACACAAAACAAATGTAAGGGCTGATGTTACAAAAGGATACATTGACTTCACTTCAAAGTGAAATCAAAGAGAAATGAAAGAGACATCCATGGTTGTTGTTGTTGTTTTTAAAGAGAGAGAATAAAAGAAATCAATGGCTATATCTGGAAAAAGTAAATTTTAGAAAAAAGAAATTCCCCTCCTGTATAGAAAAATTGCTTTCTGCTTTCTATATGCACATGCCTTCTCCTGTGATTACATTATGATAACATGCTGTGTCTTATTTTTTGTTGCAAGCCAAATGGTGAGTCCACATGGCCTCAATAGCCATGCCATAAACCCACATTCTTTCACACCTTCATGCCAAAAGCCAGACCTCATGGCTCCACTTCCTGGCCCACATGCGACAAGTCACGTACACAATGAAGTATCTGGAGTTTGGGGTCACATGACTGCAGGCGGGGTCTCCAAACTCCTAGCCAATCTATACACACAACCTGAAATTGGCCACACACCCCTGCTGCTCGTGATTGGCCAAATGGCCACAGCTAGTCATGATTAGATTGGGGTATAATTGTTTGATCCCCATGGGAGTGAGCTCTCCTTGTTCTCGAGTCTCTTGTTCTCTTAGCTCTGAGGCTCTTGCTGCCTGTTTTATTGCACCTGAAATGCTGCCTCTCAGAAAACAAAGACCTGCTTGGCGACTTGGAGCACATGGGTGTGCAAAGATGGGATTTCCCTTCAAAATCCCTTGGACTATTTGGACTGTTGGATGTCCCTGAATTGGTAACTATGGCCTCGGTCACACGGGCAGGAAAATGCAGGGGGGGGAGGCATGGCTGTTTGCCCCGGAGCAAACTAAAGCACAACTGCGCAATCAGGCGTCGGGTTGAGGTCCCGTCGAGCTCCCGTGGTTAGGGGGGAGGTGCCGATCATACAACGCAGCAAAGAAGCGGAGCAGGGTGGCAAACGGGGTTGTGGGTTTTTTTAACTGGAATGTGCGCATGCTCCGTTGGGTGCTTGTGCACATCCGTAGAGACTTGAGGGGAAAAAACCTTTTTACGAGGGGACATGGGCGGGCGGCAGAACTACCACCGGAAACGCGATCAGACACCCACCCTTGCCCCGCGGTTTCCAGAAACTAGTACCTCTGAGGTACTAGTTTTTTACCCTGCATATTCGGTGGGAAGCCTTGGATGCGCTACAGGAGCTCTACGCTTCCCAGATGTGGTGGTGAGATCGCGCCTGGAAAATCCACCTATCTTCCATCTCTCTAGCGTGCCTAATGCTCCGTGTGACCGGGGCCATTGTATCTTTAATGTGTAGTTAAGGCAAACTGCCCTAGCCTTTGTTATTTTGTAATTTCCTAGTCTGTTGCTATGCTCTGTACTGAATAAAGTTCCTTCTTATTGCTAATTTGTCTTTGATGCTGTAACTTGGATTCCAAGTCTAAAATCTTGTGCCTAACACTAACCACATACGCTACCATGGGAGGGTAAAAAGCATGCATCTCTGGATTGAGTTGCTAATGTGTTCTGTCCCAGATGCCAACTAAGGGTTTGGAATCTCTTCCCTTAGGAAAAGCAGGGACTAGTGAAAAGAGGTTCTGGTGGAAAATTGTCTGGAAACCAGAGAGGGTATAGACCACCTCGTGGTTTGTTGTTTAATGTACTGAAAAGTACAGGATTCCCTCTCATCCCTGGACTGGCCTGGGTGGGCTAATCCTGTACACCTCCCCATAACAATGCTAATTGCTGAAAAATAGTATGGCTGTACTATGTAAGTAGACTCCTGTGCATCTGATGAAGTGAGCTTTTACTCCTAAAAGCTTACCCTGGAACAAAATGTTGTTAGACATTAAGGTGCCACTGGACTCCTGTTTTATTTTGTTAGGAAAGGGTTCTATATGCCCAACAAAAAATCTGGAAGGGCCAATGTTGTATCATTGAAGCTAAACAGGTTTGTGCCTGAACGGTGCCTGGACAGCCCAGTGGGAGAGATTCCCATTAACTCTTCTGAAATTTCCATGGAAGAGAAGGATACAGATATAAAAAGAAAATAAAAGGAAGGCATAGGTCCTTACATTAACTTCCTTCAACATATCAATATACAAACTGATACTGAACCAGACTATTGTTCCGTCTCACTCAGTATCAGTTCTTCTGTCTGACAACAGCCCTCTAGGTTGCAGAGGAGGAAGGCTCCTTACCAGTTTTAGTATCCTTTAACTAACAATGCCAGGGATTGAACCTGGGGCCTTCTTAAAGTTTCCAGTTCTCTGTCCCTGGTCCTGAGACTCCAGTTCTGGAACTCATTCTCAGGATGGCAGGTTGAAATCTCAGAATTGTCAGCTAGGTCACACATTAAATGGTTTCTTTTAAGACTTCTAGGCCTGGCTACTTGTGGTAACTACTGTATAACTACTCGACAGGCTGAGTGCAGTGGGACTGCTGAGGTTGGTGGCATGCCAGAAAGCTTTCTGCTGCATGATGGCTTGAAACAAATGAACAAGCAAAAAAGGATTTGGAATTCCCAGGAAGGCCTGCTGACTTGTTTGCCACCAGTGAGAGATGGCTTTGAAGTTCAGAGTAGGGCTGGAACCCAGAATGTGGAAAGAGCATTGGGAAGGAAACATTTGAGTAACACTCACCTCCTGGTTTCCAGTTTGGCTTGGGAAATCTATCACTATTTGATCTGCCTAAGCAGCAAAAAAGTAACAGGCTAGATGAGGGGAGTGAGGATTTCATTTCAAATGGCCCTCGAATGAATCCGCAGTGGTGGGATTTCAAGATCTCAGAAATGGCATGGGATAGAAGGGTCTTTTCATAAGCTTCATTTCTGGAGTGGGAACAATGGACTTTGAATATCTCTATCATGCTGTGACTTGGGAAATTGTGAACATTGTGTTATGTGTAAATATTCTTGAGGGATACATAGAGGAGGGGTGGGGAACACAAAGAAATTAGTGTGTCAGCACAATGCAAACAAATGGGGCAAAGCTTTTTTGCTTCAATGGAGCATTTGGGAGGGGGCTGTAGAACAGACATAGATTAATAATGACAAAGATGTCTGGATTGCCTTTCCTTCAACATAAGTGCTCTTCCTCATCTAAATGGGTTTTCTGATGGACATCTTTGCTTGCATATTCCTAACTGAAATGATGAGGAGCTGTTATTTATTTACCGCCCACCCCAAATAACAAAAGTGTGGTTCACTATAAAGCTTGATCATTTTTCCTCTATCATGACGGATTGAAGCTCTGCATAATGTTAATAGAAGGTGTTAATGGATCAAACGGAACTTGGAAGGTATTTAATTGAGCTTGAAAACATGTTTAAGAGAGGAGGACTGAAATTAATCCTCCAAGGAGTGACAGCATATAGAATGCTTGGTGTTCTCCATTTCATTCTCTTTTGCTGTGATTCTGTGAAGTCGTTGACTATTAGCTGGGAAACAGAGGCTGAGAGAGAATGAATTGACCCAGGGCTGCTTAGGAAATTCATAAGCCAGATACCCCTTGTCTGGGGCCAAGGAGACTCAGGCTCTTGCTGTTTTCTACTATTTGAAAAGTATTACTATGACCAGGCTAGGTGTCAGAATGCAGGATTCTTCTTTGATAAGCTGATTCTTACCCTCCTCCTGAAGGATTTAATTCTATTCCAGCAAAACCGCTGTGTATTTTCAGTAATGCCCTTTCAGCTCAAGGTCTTCCTTGGTAGAATGATTTCCAGCAGGTGAGCCACAGTCATTGTAGTTGACCCTATTTAATATAAAGTCCAGACTTCTTGTCTTTGATATGTTTAGGAGAAAAATTCAGCTATTACCTTGTGTTCTTCTTTCTGCTATGCAGTGCTGGCATGAAGAAAAGCCCCCTGCACAGTAATCAGCTATTAGTCTTTCGGTACAAACCTGCCGAGACTAGAAGATCTGAAAACTGAAGCTCTGCATGATGGGGGGAGAGAAGACGCAGGGATGTTTATGAAATTATCTACTGTCAAATTTGATCTGTCTGTGCACCAGCATGACATCACAAAAGGGATAGATGAGCCTGTGTTCCCAGTTTACTTTTTACATCATTTTTGTTGACCATGTTGGTTCTGCACTTCTCACCATTGGTTCGATAGACGTGCTTTGTATTATGTAAGCATGTTGTATGTTTTTAATACAAATTTAAATGGTGTTTATTGATATAGTATACCCCATTTATATGTATAATATTTGAATAATATATATATAGGGCCAATATATTCACAAATTACTTATTTTTCGCTCCATAAGACGCACCTGACCATAAGACGCACCTAGTTTTTAGAGGAGGAAAACAGGGAAAAAATATTCTGAACCAAATAGTGTAATGAACGGTGAGCCGAAGGTGGATAAATGCGGGGGGG
>NW_015173147.1:349961-424553 GCF_001447785.1 Gekko japonicus | reverse complement strand
GCTTGGGTCTGTGGAAGTCTGGAAGCTGCGCGTGCGAAAGAGACAAGGGGGAGAAATGGGGGGGGGACGCCAGGCGTCTCTGCTTCTTGCGCCATGCAAGTGCTTTGTCGCCCTCTGTCCCCCGGTGCTGCTTGGGTCTGTGGAAGTCTGGAAGCTGCGCGCGAGAAAGAGACACGGGGGGGAGAAATGGGGGGGGGAACGCCAGGTGTCTCTGCTTCTTGCGCTGCGTGAGTGCTTTGTCACCCTCCGTCCCCCGGTACAGCCACAGCAGCAGAAGGTCTTTCCAACTAGTCAGCTGAGCCACGTGGCGTCTGCAGCTGAGAGGAGTATTCGCTCCATAAGACGCACACACTTTCCCCCCACTTTTTTTTTGGGGGGGAGTGCGTCTTATGGAGCGAAAAATACAGTAAGAACTGTGAAAAATGCATATGTTTTGTGAGAAAAATTTGGTGTAAAAGCAGAAAATGGCATGCAAATAAAGACTCATAGGGCTGGATATGACCAGCTTTTTCACTCAACCTCACCCAATTCCCTGTGATATTACAGCCCACATTTCATATGGCGTTTGTAAGTGTAAAGCCTATAATTTTCAGCATAACCCTTTTGAATGTTCAAAAAGTATGCCTCTTCCCTTTTTCATCAGTAGAACTGGTGTTTGGATCTAATCCACTGGTTCCTTTTGCACAAGGGAGAAGCAGCACTGAAATGGGGATTCTCCATTAGAAACAGCAGGAAGGAGAAATTTGAAATCATGAACTCAGCTGCAATTTTTGCTTCATTTCACCACTTAAGTAAATACTAATCAATCATACAGACTTCTGTTATTCAATGAAATATTAGAATGCACTGAAGACTTTCGGTTTTGTAGCATGTAGGGGAGAAGTTGATATCAAAATATGTGTCTTCCTCTATCCCCACACATGGATATTTACCTCTCTCTGTTGAATGACTTATAAGAAAGGAACAGCCAAACAGCAGCAGTTGTAGGTAGCCCAATGGAGTAGCTAGGTGGAATGGCCACTGTAGGAGACAGCTCTGGGGATGAGCCAAAAGTGAATCAACAATACTGATCACACTTTGTGTCATTAGAAGTGGTGGCTCATCAGGATCTCCCCAGCTGCTCCCCTAGTTGCTGCAACCTGCCTCTCTCTTTCAGTGAGTTTTTTCCACTGCCCTGAAGCTGTTGCATCTAAGATTGCTTTTCTCCTCATTACCAAAACTTCTTGAACTGTGGCAAGAACTGGTGTGGCAAGAACTGTGTGCCCAATAGGGGTTTCCAAATGATTGTGTTCAGGAAGTCCTATGGGGCATGCATGGTTGTCTGTGATGCATTTCTAGATGTCTGTGAAACATGGAAGAAGGGGAGTATTACTTGCTCGGCATATTGGTTGGGGATGAGAGTGAAAAGTACTGGGTTCACCGCATGGAGGACTCAGACGACGACATGCTGTAGCACACGTTTATTGTACTTAACACAGACAAAGACTACTCTAACGGCTGACAGGGCCAACTATATACATATCCACCCAGCACCTCCCATTCCCATTGGAGGGTTTGAATGTCCCACCAAGGTGGCTATTGGTTGGGGCTGGAGGATCCAGGATCCGAAGTTTCCATTGTTCTAGGATCCAAGCTCTTGCCTGTTCCGCAGACCCCTGGTTGCGGTCCGTGTACATAACAGAGAGAAAGGAGATGATGATGTCAAGGGGGAGGTAGAGACAAAGTCAGAGTGGTGGCAGTGATGGAGAAGGCAGAGGCTGCTGCCCCGCCTCCAAATCCATCAGCTGAGGCCATCTCTTATTTCACCTCATTATAGAACCTGTCTTGGTCAGAGGATAAACCTTGTGGCCTACCCAAAGAGCCTAGAACTGGCAGGAACACTTAGTATGCTTGATTTTTTCAATATTGTTCAGTATCTGTTTTAATGTTTCTTTTTGGCTTTTGTTTCTAACCTGCATGTCTACTTCTGAACAAAAAGTCAAAGCTGGGAAGAAGTGGAGAGCTTCTGGGCAGACAGTGGGAATCTGGAATATGTCCTTGTGTGTACTGGAAAATGGAAAGCCATGATTGTTCCATTCTCCCGAGACTTTATAGATAGATCCTAAGACTACTAACTGTCAAGCAAAACCTCAATGAGAACCTTGTTAGGACAGAATGGCAAGAGGAGACGGATTGTTGCTAAGCTGTAGGTGAGCACTTTTTTAAAGTGTTCAGCTGCTGAAACACACTCTGGAGTAATGTAGTGCTTGTCCTGGATAGGATGATGGATGATTGAACATCTAGGACCTGAGGCGAAATGATACCTCCTGGCATTTATTAATATATGTTGCAGGATATCTGCAATCCCAAAGCAGTGGCCCAAGGGCAAAGATAATTGCTCTCACACACCTAGGAGAAGGAACCTTCCCCTCCCAATCTGCTCGGCCCCATATAACCATTGACACAGAAGCATTAATTGCCGGTCCCCAGACATTTCAAGTCTGGTAGATTAACCTCGTGCTCTTGGATTCCATGGTCTATTGTTGTAGAAGTTGAAGTTATTCCAGTGATTTTACTTCCATTTTAAAATAAGTTTATGGAAGACTGAGCCCCATCTCTCAACACTTTATTAATAATGTGTGACTTGTGCCTGAATATAGTGTGGGTCAGGTTGCATCTTGGTGACTTTTGGAGGAGTGTGTTTGTGTTAAGTCAGACATCATACTTTTTGAAAAGCAATTGTGGCCGATTCTTCACACAGCATGTGAATCTGGAATTTGCCATTTGCATGCACACCAACAAATCAAGTGCTGATTTTGCTGTCAATCTTCTCCCGCCCCTTGTATTTCAAGCAGATACTCTGTTTTTCTTGTTTGTTTTTAAATGGCATATTTATGAATATTTCCTTCACCTTATTTAAGAGCGGGAAAGCCACAAAACATTTTGAAATGAGAAAATTTATTAACCTGTTTGCAAAACTATTTTGTGGGGTTATATGGATAAAAAGCTCAAATCCTCACCCATTGGCTTCCTCCACAGGCAGATTTTTTCCAGTTAAAATTAGAGAAGGATAAACTCCCCTAGCTCTCCAAATATGGCTCAGGAAAAACCTAAGGCACATGTGTTTGGGGGGAAAGGCACACAGATCCTCTCCTTATTCTAGGGATTCTTCAGAGACTTCAGCTGGCATTGATTAGTTAGTATTTTCAGCATCTCCTCCTAAAAGATGCCAAAATTCATCCTACATGTATGATAGCTGGCTGTGGTTACTATACTGGGAGTAAGCACCCCTGAACACGGTTGAACTTACTTCTGAGTAGCCATACGCTGCTTGAGTAGGAAGGAGAGCAATTTGTATACCCCCAAAGACAGTCTTCACTTTCACTTCACAAACTTAACTTTCAGAGTTGTAGCTAGAGCTAAACCCTGAAAAACCACAGTTCAAATTAACCCTTGGATAATTTAGTTCCCAGCACAAACATGCACATGCCAAATATTGGTGACCTGATCTGGATAGCCCAAGCTAGCCTGATCTCATCAGATCTTAGAAGCTAACCAGGGTCAGCCCTGGTTAGTATTTGGATGGGAGACCACCAAGTCCAGGGTCACTACACAGAGACAGGCTATGCCAAGCCACCACCATTAGTCTCTTGCCTTGAAAACCCTATGTGGCCGTTGTAGGTCAGCTATGACTTGATGGCACTTTCCAACACCATTTAAAACACTCCACAAATAGTGAGCCTTTTAAAAAAGGTATTGAAGGATGTCCCTTGTAACTGATGACTGGATTGCACCCCAAGCTGAAAGATATTTTGCCCATCACAACTTAACTATTTGTTCAACAGTGCAGTCATAAGGACTATTCTAAAGTAATTAGAATCAACGAGCTTAGAAAGGGGTAACCCTGTTTTGGATTGCATGGTAGGGGTTGGATCCAACCAGATTTTCTGCTGGTGAAATAAAGGGGCCATCCTCTTTGACCAGGCAAAGGGATTATGCTGAGAATCAGGGGACCTGCATGTACAAAAGCCATGTAGGATGTGGCCTATTGTTTGGAAGGGCACTGGGTCTCAGTCTGTTTCCTCCCTGTCTCTGTGAACTGGTGCATCTATGAGAAGAACAGCATCCCTACAATGTAACAGGTTTCCTTTCCTGAAAAATAGATCTATTATGTTATTTCTAGAGTTAAACCCTTGTCTCAGAAACAATCCAAAGCAGTCATTTTTGGAAATAATATCAAAATGGATAGTCCTTTGGGGTCTTCCAGAAAGCCAATTCCAGTGCCCCTAAATTAATCTTCTTAACAAAGCTGTCTCAGAATCAAGCAATTTAGAAGGGGAAGAAATTTTCACCTTGTTTGTCACATGCCATTGCCCTTTATTACACTAATCTTTGTTGTTCCCGCACTATGCTGGCTAATTGAATAATAAAATGTGCTTAATTTAAGGTTAACCGATTTGAATTTCTTTAACTGAACTTCAACTAGGTGCTAATTTGGACTCACTTAAATGGGATTTGAAAATTGCATTCATTTACCTTATTATGTCTATTAATTTGCATAGCATTACATTTCCTGGAATGAAAATAACTGCCTAACTCTTGGCACTAGGTTCCCAGTTTTGTTTGGTTTTTAATGCTGGGGTTTTACAACATTTTTAAAATGAGATAATGATATATAAAAACAGAGAAAACATGGTGCTTTAATGAACTTTAATTAATTCATTTTTTCCCCTTATGAAATATAAGTATATTGTGTAGGGCAAAGGTAAGACATCTGGTTGTTGTTGGTTACAGTTATCCATACTTTGGTCACATCCGGGTCAGTTGACCTTAATGGACTTAGAGAGGGTTCTAGCTATGAAGACGGTTTAAAAAGTACTCTCACTGGCAAGGCAGCTACAAGGCTGCTGACCTGTAACAATAAGCTGTTTTCAGACATTATGTTTACATATACTGGTCAGGTTCCCAGCAGTGCTTTGGCAAATGCTGGGAGATTTGGGGGCAGTGCTTGGGGAAGGTGTAGTTTGGGTAGGATGTGATGTCACTTTCATTCTAGGCTGCCAGCAGTCTCTATGGTCTTTACCATAAAGAGTAGGGGAAATTTCTAGAGTGTCACTATGTGGAGGCCATTTTTCTCTCCTCCTCCTCAATTCCTTGGGGGTGGAAAATTGGTGCAGGGGCAGGTAATTCCCCACTCTGGGCATGTAAGTGGGAGAACCGGGTTTGATTCCTCACTCCTCCACTTGCACCTGCTGATGTGACCTTGGGTCAGTCACAAGCTCTGGAACAGCTGTCCTTGAAAAAGAGCAGTTTGTGTCAGAGTTCTGTCAGCCCCACCCACCTAACAGGGTGTCTGTTGTGGGGAGGGGAAGGGAAAGGAGTTTGTAAGCCGCTCTGAGACTCCAAGTGAAGGGCGGGGTATAAATCCAATTTCTTCTTCTTCTTCTTCTTCTTCTTCTTCTTCTTCTTCTTCTTCTTCTTCTTCTTCTTCTTCTTCTTCTTCTTCTTCTTCTTCTTCTTCTTCTTCTTTGTACTGGGTGCATCTACCAGGATGAAGAACAGCTGACCCTGGAATGGTCCTGCAAAGTCCAAGTGTAGCCTGGACCAGGGTCCGTGGGATGACTCCCAGGCTTGAGCAGGGGCCCTGGGAAGTTCGGGTCAGGATTCCTGGCAGGGCTGGCACCTCTTGACCACATCCTCGATGTCCCAATCCAGCCCTGGCCACCAGACATAGCTTCTGGCCAGTGCTTTCATCCAGACCACCCTTGGATGTGTCTCATGGAGAGCTGCTAGAACTCATTCCCTCAAGAGGGTCAGGATCACCACCCTGCCTCCCCACATCAAGCAACCTTTGTGGGTCAACAGTTCATCTTTACAGGAGGTGAACGCCGTGAACTCTGTCCCCCCCCAGGCCCAAGGGCCACCCCTTTCTCACCCAGTCCAAGACACGGCAGAGGACCTTGTCCTTGGCAGTGCGGCGGGCTACCTCTCGAACATGTACGGGCAGGTTGGGGAGGGTCTCCAGGAGTGAGACCTGATGAGCTGGGTCTGGGTCTAAATTCGAAACCAGTAACGGGAGATGGCTCAAAACGTCTGTGTGGCCCATCACTTTACCGGGCCGGTGGATGAGTGCATACGAGTAACCTGCCAAAAAACCAGACCACCTGAGCACTCGGGGTGATGTCATCTGTGGGGTCTGGAGGTTGGGGGCCAGGAGGCCGAGAAGTGGCTTGTGGTCAGTCAGGATCGTGAAAGGCCAACCATACAAGTAATGGTGATTTTTTTTCACCCCTGCCATGATAGCTAGCGCCTCCTTATTGATCTACGTATAGTTGCGCTCCACAGATGACAAGGTCCTAGAATAATAGGCGACCAGCACCTCCCAGCCATCTGGAAGCTGATGGCCCAGGACCGCCCTGACCCCATACGGAGATGCATTGCAGCCACTGGCAGATCCTCGTTGAAGTGCGAGAGGACCGAGTTTGACACCAAGAGGTCCTTCATCCCTTGGAACACGGCGGAATGCTCAGGCCCCCAAACCCAAGAGGCATTTTTTTCCAGCAGGTGGTGTAGAGGTTGTGCTATGGCTGCCTTAAGGGGTAGGAAAGAGTGATAAAAGTTTAACAGGCCAAGGAAGGCCTGCAACTCAGTCTTGGACGTGGGAGGGGGAGCCTGAGTGATCACCTTGGTCTTTTTGTCAGTGGGGTGGATACCCTGGGCGTCTATGGCAAAACCCAAAAACTCCACCTTGGGCACCCCTAGCAGGCATTTTTCCCACTTGACCTTCATGCTGGCAGAGTCGAAACGCTGGACCACTGCCTGGAGCCAGTTCGTGAACGTCGATGCATCTGGAGCCATGATGAGCATGTCATCGAGAAATGGCTGAACTCCAGGGATCCGTTTTAACAAAGTGTCCATAAACGATTGAAAAATGCCCGGCACAACTGACACCCCAAACTGGAGCCAATGAACTTTAAAAGCCTCCTTGTGAGTTGCTATCATTTGGGCTTCAGCAGTGGCAGCATCCACTGGGAGCTGTTGGTATGCCTGTGCCAAATCTAATTTTTCAAAAACCTGGCCCCCTGCCAGAGCGGCAAGCACGTGGTTGACCACCAGTACCGGGTACGCGTGGTCTTGTTGTGCCTTGTTTAACGTGCACTTATAGTCTGCACAAATGCACACGTCCCTGTTTGGTTTAACTGGGGTGACTATTGGGGCCCACCGGGCTGAAGCAACCGGCTCCAGCACTCCCTGTTCCACCAACCGATCAAGCTCCACCTCGATCCTAGGCCTCATAGCTATAGGGGGGTGCCTGGCCTTTACCCAGATGGGGCAGATGGCTGGGTTGAGGGAGATGGGGCCCCCGGTGTAGTGGCCTAGAGTGCCATCAAAAATTTGGGGAAACTTGTTGCACACAGCCACAAATTCCTCAGCCCGGATCTGGTTTATCCCT
Source organism: Gekko japonicus (assembly GCF_001447785.1). Lineage (NCBI taxonomy): Eukaryota > Metazoa > Chordata > Lepidosauria > Squamata > Gekkonidae > Gekko > Gekko japonicus. The sequence goes on along the minus strand of NW_015173147.1, from coordinate 417,121 downwards.
GTGATTGTTAACCCCAGGGGCCCAAACCACAAAAGGCCCAGCAAACTGGAGAGCCTCCCCCACCACCAGCAAGTCTAATTGTCCACAGAAGTCTTTAAACTGCTCCGTAAACTTGCCCCAGCCCCGAATCACCACAGGGTGAGGGTAAAGTCCCTCAACTTAAGACCCTGTGGCTTTTGCGGTAAGAGTCCCCCCCATGGGCAGAGCGAGCACAGCGTCTCCTTGGAAATAATGGAGAAGGATGACACAGAGTCAATTTCCATGCTGCAGGGGGATCCCACTATTAACGCAGTTACATGCACTTTATTGGGGCTATCGGGGGGCAAGTTACAGACCTGGTGCTGCTGGTGATGGGCTGAGAAGGTATGTATGCCGTTGTAGAGATCTGCCGAGGTCTGACGGGCCAAAGTCTTTTGGGGCTGTCCTCGGGAGTGGCAGACCCAAGCAAGATGACCCAGCTTGTTGCAGGAATGGCAGACGGCATCTCTGAAGCGGCAAGACCGGTGTTCATGCGCCTCTCCGCAGCTGGCACAGGATGATGATGAAGAGAAGGCCTTGGCTGAGGAAGGTCCCGCTGGCCGATGCTGCGGTTGGGATGAGTGGCGGCGTACCTGGAACACTTCCTCATCCTCGGAGATGTCCGATGCGACTGTAGCTTGGGTGTGATGGACAGCCGGGCCACGGTGGTCTTGATGCACCTTTTCATAAGCAGCCGCCTCTTTGATGGCCTTGTCGAGATCGAGGTAATCCTGGCTGGCCAATTTCCTCCATAGCTTGGGCTCGTGGAGGCCCAGAAGGAATTGGTTCAACAGGGTGTCTGTTAAACTCAGGAAAGCACACTTCATGGCTGCCCTCTGGAGTCCTGCCAGGAACTCTAATGCCGTCTCAAAGGTTCCCTGGTGATGCGCAAAAAAGTCCAAGCGCTTGACGAACTTGGTGGGCTTGGGCGAAAGGTGATCAGTGAGGGCTTTCACCAATACCTCGTATGACTCCTCTTTGGTCATCTTGGGGTTGATGAGGTCCTTCAGGAGCTGGGAGGTCTCCCTGCTGCAAGAGCTGAGGAGCAAAGCCTTCTTTTTCCTGGCGTCCACGACATCGTGGTAGGAAAAATGGTTCTCCAGGGTCTCCAGCCAGGTTTCCCATTGCTGTGGGCGAGTCACATCAAATGCAGGGATGCTCTCCCAGGTGGCCATGATCACACTCATGGTGGAGGGTGAAGCTTGGGAGTGGTGTTGCGGCCGAGGAACAGAAGTGCGGCACTGTGCGAGACTGGAGTCAGCGGAGCGGTGCACAGCGACTGGGGAAGTGGAGCACGATGTGAAGCGATGAGCGTGGCTTTCGGTGCTAGAGCGTGATGCAATGCTTGGTTCTTCAGGATCGTTGTTCATGGGAGGTAGAATCCCATCCTCGTCACTAGTCAAAAGTACTGAGACTGACTAGTGATTTCAGCTCTCATATTTTATTTCCAGTGTAGAACAAGACAAAAGTTACTGGCTTTCAGGCCGGTTTATAAAGGCACACAACCCACACCCCAAACATACCCCTACACCAGTGATAGGTTATTTACAGTGGCTGAGAGTTCCATAGGATCGCGGCTGGGAGCCTAGCCCACCTATTGGTGTGGGCTAGGAACCGCTTGGCCCATTGTTCCTGGGAGCGAAGCTCGGTCGCTTCACATGATCGTGTGGAGACCAAGCCTCGCACGCGGTTGGAGATGGATACATTACAATTCTGAATAAGAAAACGCATGAACCTACCCCATATAACTGCCAAGGAGTGAGCATTTAGTTTGGCCAGAATAAATGCCCTTAACAGGCTTTGGGAAGACAACCAATAGGTAAAGGAGGGAAGAGATTTTGGAGGTGAAATACAAAAAAAACCCAAAAAACCTGGAGTGAACAGATGCAGCATGTCTAAAGGCAGAGCTTTGGTGATAGATTGATTGTACACAATTTCTCATCAAAGCAAATGCTGCCTGAATCCCAGGGCCTGGATAGTGTCCAGGTTAACACTGAGAGCCAACAGTTCTCAAAAACAGTCTTGCCACATTGACCTATAAGAGTCTTTTTTTCAGGAGTGCCAGGTAACCCTTGCTGCTCAAGTATGACTTGATGAAAAGTCTACGAACCAAGCCGTTGCCTCAAGGGAAGGTTAGCCTAGTTCTGAATGGTGAGCCACACCCACTACACAGCAAGGAATGTTTAAGAATTTTCACAGGAAATATAAAAAAAGATGGTCAATGTTTTAAGTTACCAAGATGAATTAAGGATAGTAGGAATGACTTTTAGGTTAAAGATGAGAACAGCACCTGGAACATAGTTTCCACTGCCATTTTGAAAAAAAAAAAAGTTTAGTATGCTGTCAGCACAAGTTTTTGCTTTTCTCCTTATCAGTGGCTAATGTGGCCCCCATTTTAGGTTAGATGAGAAAAGGATACCCAAATATGAAAACTCCTTCACTTGTTGGATTTCTTCCCCATTCAGAGTCCATCTGAACACTGAAGGATTCTATTTTTTTTTTCTTTTGGAGAAAACTAGTTTAGTTTTCTGGTAGGTTATTTTCAGGCCTTCCTTACTACAGTATTCCGAGAAAATTTGTAATGATCTCTCAAAACAGAAAAGGATATTTCTTCCCTGAGCATAAAGGGAAGATGGGGAGGGACGGAGCTGCCACCTGCAGCATCTCAGTTGTGCTTTTGTTTGCTCTTCCTGTCTTACATATATTGGAGGTAGTCAGGAGGCTTGGGGAGAGGCAGATTGGGTAGCCTTGTGGCCTTGGATAACTGGCCTGTTGGATTCTGGACTGGCTTCAGGGTACAGCTCATCCCCACCTATATTTAAACAGTATTTCTTTTACTGTATTGCACAAACATTTTTATTCATGCTATATTTAGCAGTCAGACCCCTCCTCTCACAGAGGGGCAGTTTATAGCTTAGAGAGGCAGAAACACCCTTCTTAAAATATAATCTCAAAAAGCATAGTGGAAGGCACTGTCTGGCCTAAAATGGAACAAAATGGATGCCAGTGAGGTAAAAACCTGGGAAAGTATTTTGGAAGGGGAGTCAGAGTGGCTGGCTGGCTAATGGCCCCTTCCACAGCCTGGAGAGATGCATAACTGTAGAACAATGGGTCTCCCAAAACCTATTGACTCACCCTTGGACTAATCTCATCAAGTTGGACCTTACTTCCTCTGCACTCACCCGAATTAAGCAACACTTAATCAACTTTCAATTCTAGTCAACAAACCCATTAGTTTCCCATTGGTATTTGCAAAGTCATCAAACTACTTTCACACCTTTTGCTTAACTTAGGAAAACCCATCAACTTCTTGTTTTGGGAGCATCTTATCAGCTTGCCCCTGAGGACCAGTTTTGCCCTATATCAATAACACCCAGCCACCAGTGCAGTGGGTGTTCTTGGATCCATACCCACACTGCCAATCCTCCTCTCCATGAAACTCTGGATTTTTTGCTGCTGCCTCCATGGACCTCTTCCTTCTGAGACTGGTAATTATACCCTGAAATCACTTTTACCCTTTCCACCCTGCCTTTCCTTAGCTAGCTCTGTGTGTGTGCTTATTGTGTGTGGAGTTTGATTTTTATTCTCTCTCCTTTAATAAAGACCTTTCTGGTTGAACATCTGCCTGGTTTCTCTTGAGAATTCTCTTAAGGGAAAACTCCCCACAAACTTAGGTGGAGAATCCCATCTACCCCCTCTGACTCTGTTTCCTTCAATCTAATTTCCTCAACTAATTAGGAGACTGCCTCTTTGGGTAAAGTAAGCTGATTTGGATCATTTTATGGAGAAAAGTGACCAATAAATATAATAACTGAATAACTTTCTTATGAGTTTTATAGCAGAGAAATATTGGGCAGATCTGCCTTTCCATATTAACATGCTTCAGAGAATGTCCCTCTACTTCCCTGCCATATGCTGTGGAAGAAGCAGAAGTGACATGTGCAGACTTATCTTTTCTCTGGCCATAGAGCTGAAATCCATCCCATTCAGTATCAAGGACAGGAGCTCTCTTTCATTCCATGCCCATAATAAGGATGTCCAGCTGTCAAGAGAGCTATGGCCTTATTCCCCTCAATGGTTCACCTATAACCACAGCATGTGATATGCACTAAGTCTCTACCTTTGGCAGCTACTGGAGCTGACAGATGTTCATTATGCCCATAAATTGTCAAGTGCCTCGCACTCCACCACCATAGTTCAAGAGGTCAGTCATTAAAGTTCAAAAGCAGCTGAGCCTTTTTCCCTCATGGATCAACACTTACAAAAAGTGCCAATTGAAATTCATCTGGAAAGACATGTGCGAGAAAGTATTAGGATACATGTGTTATGCACACAAGTCGGCTTAAAATGGATGGCCAGTAAATGGAATCAGAATGCTTGATGAGACACCGACCATGATGCTGCATAATAACAGAAATAAGTTTCCCCCCTTAAAATAATGATGGTGATGGAAAGTGCTACCAAGATGCAGCCAATTTATGGGGACACTGTAGGGTTTTCAAGTCAAGAGACCTTCAGAGGTGGTTTGCCATTGCCTGCCTCTCCTTAAAACAGGATCCTTTCTAAATGACACAATACTGCATCTACAAACTTACATTTTCCAGATAAGTGCAATCGAGGAAGGGGAGCATGGAGCTCCTGGCCTCCCGGCAAAGCCGCTGGAGGTCCAGGGGCTGTTTTGCTGCCCTGGAGGAAACTGAGGCAGCAACAGAGCCCATGACATGTGGCGTTGTGACGTGGGCAGCGGCGCCGGAGCTGGCTCTGCTATAAAAGGCCGGGCTTCACTTCCACCCAATGTCAGTTGCTCTGCGTGCTCACCCACCCTGTTCTTAGTGTAGGCTACAGCTGGTTGCCTATTGGGGCCAGGTAGGAATGTTTTGCCTCTATCCAGGATTGGCTGATGGAGTGGAGGTGATTTTGCCTACCTTGCACTGAGAGCAGTGGATTGGATAATTGGTTGTGGTGGTCGATACCTAAATAGGCTGGTCACTTGGCAGGTTGTTGTGGGCAAGAAACCGGAACCGGTGAGCTCCTTACGGCATTTTCCCCATTAGGGAACAGGGGGTAATCAGGAACTGCTTTTGGATTTTCAGGTCCAAGGTGGGGAATGGTGATTACCTCCTCTGGAAACCTCTTAGGGTATGCTCCTCTCTGCAAGTTTTCAGACTTCAGGGGTAGGCGCTCCTAGGTGGTGACCAGTTTGCTGGGTTGCCGTTCGCGAGCCAGGCCGATGGCTCAAGACTGGAGTTGGGTGACCCGCCCGAGAAAAGGGCAAGGAGGTTGATCAGGGGGATGACACCTGCCTTGCCTGTTCTGTGCTCGCTTAGCTGGTCCTTTGCCGCAATGTTATGTTAAATAGTTAATAAAGTGGCCCTTGTTTACTTCCAAACTGTTGTCTGTCTCGTTATTCCGACTGGGGGGGGGGGCAATTGGTGGGCAAACTCTTTGACATTATACTTCACTGAGGTATTCCCTAGCCTGGAAATGACAACCCTATGTGTCATCTTAACATGCAAGGCAGATGCTCTAAATGTTTGGATAACAACACTATTTTTTTTAGTTCCATTAGGAATTATCCATCCTCCTCCCTAACACATGAATTTCAGCTCTGGATTAAACTTGGTTTTATTAATAAATCAAGATAATAAACACTTATCTTCCCTTTTGGTTGGCTTGCCTCCTAATGAGTGGCCACTGATAGCTATCAGCACTAGGGCAAGTCCACCCTGGCTCCAAACTCAGTCATGTCTTGCACCTGTATTAAGAAGTGTTAATCCTCCTCCCACCCTACCCCACTTGACCCTGCAATACAGCAATTAGGGTTCAACTGCTGCTGTCAACGACATAAGAGTCCTTCTAGATCAGACCAGTGGTCCTCTAGTCCAGCATCCTGTTTCACACTATGGCCAACCAGTTCCTCTGGAGGATCAACAATAGGGCATAGAGGCCAAGACCTTTCCCTGATGTTACCTTCTGTCTCTGGGATTCAGAGGTTTAGTGTCCCTGGACGTGCAGTTCCCCTCAGTTAACAACCCAACTAACATTAACTAGTGCATTGACAAAGAGGCAAGCTGTCTTCTGTGGCACCATTCCAAGGCACAGCAGCCTTTTCCAGATCTGGTTCTGTCAACCCTAACTTAAGTGCAAAGTTAGCAAAAAAAGAAAAAAAAGAAGAAGAGAACCCAAGAATGCTGCTTTCTCTGAACGCAGTGTGTTTAACAGCAAAGAACTCGCATTTTCACTTATCCGGCACTTACCCTTCAAAAATGCCAAATGTAATAATGAAAGGATTTAATAGTCCTGTCAAAATGGTTTCATTTCAGATTTACTGAAAAGGTTATTGGCTTTTTTCAAAAATCCCAGATACCCACAGCAGGGAAAAGCTTTTGTATGCACATATGTATGAAGCCTTAAGTCCATGTTATAGCCCTGGAAAGGCAATGTCAAAATCTGTTATACATTAAACTCAGTCATGACACTTTCTTCATGGAAGCTGAGCGAGTGTGAAAAGGCTTCAGGGAAGGGCTTTCTTGACATTTGCCTGTCTTTCTTCAAAGCAAGGCTCAAACTCAGTAACAGACTTCAGGATATGGTGCTAACTTGCAGCCTATTTCAGTTTGAAACCCTACCCATGGCCTTCAGAATATTTTTGATAGTTCAGGTAATGGAATCCTTCCCCATGATTGCATTATGCACATGTTGCTGCCATCCAGGTTGACATTAATTGCTCCATCTGCGCACACTGAAATCCCCCTTTCCAGCCTACAATATTTCTAGTAATATTTCCAGAATTCAGTGTTGTTGTGCAATCGGGACCTTTCACTCAGGCATGATTTAAATTTGATGCTGGTAAAGGAAAAGGGTGTCTCCAGGCAACTTTGCACTCACAGAAATTTTGGATCAAAAACTGGGCTGCTACCCATGCAAAGCAGCTAAGTAGCATGCTGGTAGCCTTGGAGGGCAGGTGTTGCACTGGTATACTAATTAAGCACATGGAACTACTTTGCACAGGTAGCAACCCAATTTAAATGAAAAACTCTATGAGTGTAAATTCATAATCACCCCCAGTGTCATATTTAAATTGTGCAGAGTGAATTGGTAGACTTCTCCTGAGTTAGTAAAATGGACAGTCTAGGGGGAGAAGCACCCGGGGTAATGGAGAAGAGGAGAAGTGAGCCAAGCACTTACTTAGCCACCATTGCAATGCCAACATGGGAAACTGGCCACAACCACATCCTTAACCCTGTCTGAGGTCCTCCCAGGGGAGAAGCAGTGATCCCCAGCCATATAGGACTTTATTTATTTATTTTATTTATTTAACATTCAGCTTGATACCCCGCTCGAACCCCTTGGCTAGGGGTCTCTGAGCGGCTTACAGATTTCTTGGTGCTAATCACCCATTTATCCTAACTAGGGCCACAGTGAGTGTATAGGGATGGGACAGCCTACCAGCACCCCCCTGTGGTGGTTGTCGCTGTTGTTTCGTCGGGTTGGCTCGGCTCGGTCGGGTCTCCGGACTTGGCGAGGTGTTATTTCTCCGGCGTTCGGTGGTGGTGGGAATCTCCTCCAAGGCGCGCAGCTCCGCCTGCTTCTGGCCCGGCCACGTCCTTTCCGGCTCCGCTGAGACGGTGCTCGGCATCTGCGCATGCCCCTTCTCTTCACGGCAGCGTTCGATGTATTCTTTCTGCCGCCAGGGATCGCTCGATCGCGGCCCTCCAATCGCGCCCGCTCGCCGCCGCAATACCACACCACCAATGCCGTCCATGCCAGGTCGCCGCTTGCCGTCATCGTCGCCGCCATTGCCGCCGCCGCCGTCTTCAGCCAGCCACACAGGGTGCCCCCCACCCTACTAAGGGTGGGTACCCATTTATCTACTTGCAATTAAGTTGCTTTCGAACTGCTGGGTAGGCGGGAGCTGAGACGAAGGTCGAGAGCTCACCTCGACCGCGGTGGTACTCGAACAGCCATAGTGGCTGTTCGGGTGATGTTACAGAGCAGGCGTTTAACCACCTGCGCCACCGCTCCCGTCTCCGCCACCGCTTTAAACATATAACTGCTCCTTGAATTGAACCCAGAAGCAAATTGGAAGCTGCTGTAGATGGAACAAGATCATATGACCCACTACAGTCAAGCCACAGCACTCCGTACCAACCACAGCTTCCGGACAGTTTTCAAGGGCCGCCCCACATAGAATGTATTGCAGTTATCTAATCGGGGTGTTATTAAGGCATGCACCACAGTGACAAGAACTTTTCTGCCCAAGAAGGGTCCACAGCTGCCTCATCAGCCGAAGCTGGTGAAAGGTACTCCTGACCAGTGCCGCCACAGGAGGACCACCCCCAAACTATGAACCTGCTCCTTTGGGGAGAGGGCAACTCCATCCAGAAAAGAGGATAACCCATTTCCCACTACCAGCCATACTTCTATTTTGTTGGGATTAAATTTCAGCTTGTTACCCCTCATCCTCATGCATTCCAAAGTTGCCTGCAGGCACCTGTTCACAGTTTCCACAGCCTCCCTAGGATCTGCTCATAGCATGATATAGAGCTGAGTGTCATCAGTATATTGGGGGCCACTCAGCCCAAATTTCTAGATGAACTCTGTCAGCAGTTTTACCTGGATGTTGAAAAGCATGGATGACAACGTAGAACCTTGGGGAACCCTGTAGGCTAAGGGGCAGAGCAGCAGTCTTCATCATCACACTCTGAAATCTACCCTTGAGGTAGGACTGGAACTACTGCACAACAGTGCCTCCCAGTCCCAAGCCACTGAGAAGTCCAGGAGAATTAACAGGGTTGCACACACACACACACACACACACAAGCACACACGCGCACACACACACCGGTCTATGTCCTGCTGCATGCCATCCAAGGCTGTTTCGGTCCCATAACCAGGCCTGGATCCAGAATGGAATGTCTTCATTCAGGAATCCTTGATGTTGGTCAGCCTTCACTTGTTCAATAACCTTGCTCAAGAATACAACATTTGAGACAGGGTGATAATTATTCAACTCTCCTGAGTCCAGAGTAGGTTTCTTTAGAAGTCGATGCACCACTGCCCACTGCAGGGCAGGAGTGCCCCCCCCCCTCAGGGTGGCATTTACTGTCTCCTAGACCAAGTCTGTCAGCCCCCTACCACGGCCAATTTGAGCAGTCAGGAGGAGCAAGGGAAGTATAAGCAGGTTACTACAAACTCCCAAGAATTCTGTCCCCATTCTCAGACTACACAAGCTGAAAGATATCCCACACAACTGGACAAACTGGGACCTTGGGACCATCTGATCCTGTTATGGCTAATGTAGAGTCCAAGTTGGAAAAGACATGAGAGATTTTATCCACAAAATGCTTAGCAAAATGATTGCAGAGCATTCCACCACCTTGTGTCAGCCAGAATCCTATAGCCCTCTAACCAGCTGGAAGAGTTCTGCAGGTCTACAGTGTGTAGATGCAGTGGTGGTAGAGAAATACTGTTTTTCCCACTATCAGCAACATGGAGTAGGCTTTAAAAAGAGCTCTAGCATGTCAGATTTGTGCTGAGTCTTTCTCCATTGTTGCTCAGACCATCTCCCCTATCTTTTCTTGCCTGCAGCTCCTCAGTAAACCAAGGCGCTGACTGGGCTCTTAGACCTGAGAGAGGGTGCCTGTTGTGATTAGATATGAGTGTGTTGTTTTCTCTGTGCTTTTTGATTACTCTAAAATCTCACTTTAAACCAGTTACCCAATGTCTTTGAGAGGAAATAAAAATGTCTAGTCAATTAGTACTCTTGGTTTCTCCTCCACTCTGTTTTCTGAGGCCGCTACGACCAACTGTCAAAACCCAACAGCTGCTTTGAGATCCTGGCCACAAAATGTTCAAAAGCTTCAATCAAATTGGTCCAGCCAGTACCGATAGAAATATTTCCCCATCTCTAATAGTTTTGCCATTCACCTCATAAGCAATTACCTGTTCCAAAAGAACTTGGGAGAGGCTAATAAGTTACTAGCCTGTTACAAAATCTAAGCCCTCTTTTGAAGGGTATTCAGAAACATTTTGCTTGGTACTGTATAAAGTAGGGTCAAATCAAATGCGATATTTCATGGACAAAAATAGGAACAGGCTTGTAATATCTCAATTCTCATACCAAGGATCACTGACTTCTCACTCCCACCCCCCATTACATATCACTGAAAAGCAGTATTCTGCTTTCTGTAGGCTGGATTTCCTCTGTAATCACCTGTCTTCTGCCAATTTAAAAGCCAGGGGAATGTTTTCCCTTTGAGTGAAGTATATACTAGAATAAACATAATTGTTGTGAAACAGATTCAAGGACTAGCTGATTTTTTAATTCACAGGGTCTAAACTCCAAAAGGTGTGTGGCTTGCTGATTTTTCCTCTGTAATGACTGTTCTTCTCTGTTCTATAGCAATTCTGTATTTATTTATTTTTCCTGTAATATGCCTGGAACCCTGACATGGAGGGCCCAGGCTAACTTGATCTCACCAGATCTCAGAAGCTGAGCAGATTCAGCCCTGGTTAGTGTTTGGATGGGAGATCACCAAGTAATTCCAAGATTTCTATGCAGAAGCAGGCAATGGCATACCACCTCCGTTAGTCCCTTGCCTTGAAAACCCGATGGGGTCACCAAAAGCTGGCTGTGACTTGCTGGCACATTACACACCTGCACAATATGCCTGGGACAACTTTTCTGAATTCGTTTTTTTTTTAAAATGGCTTTCCCACAAAGAAAGAAAATAGCCCGTGGAATTCCTCAGGGATATGTATGGGACCAGTGTTATTTAATTGTTCATAAATAATCTGTAATCAAAGATGCACAGTGAAGGAGTCAATTTTATAGAAGATGCCAAATTATCCAGGATGGTGAAATACAAATGGACTTCAAAGAGCTCCAAAAGGATCTCTCCAAATTATTTTATTATTTTATTTTTTATTTATTTTATTTTATTAATTTAATTTAATTTATACTCCCACCCTCCCCGGCAGGATTAGCAACAGAATGAAATCCTAAACAGAGTTGCACCCTAGGGATATGAACAAACCAACCCCCCCCAACCAAACCCCAGACAAAACTGCTCTACCAAATTGAACCAGTTCAGGAAGTTTGGGATGTGGTGGGATGCCCCCCTGGGGTCCAAGAGACTCCAAAATTGCCGAATCTCCTCTAAATGTCCACCAAGTTTGGTGGACATTGGACTTAGGGGGTCTGAGTTACATCCCACCAAAGGTACCTCAGGAAAATGCTTTTGGGGGGAGATGTCTGGATGGAATAGACCCTGTGCGAGCTAGAGGCATCAAACTCACAGAGGACCTTCCCTGGGATGCCATCGACATGCCCTGACTTGGGGAGCTGAGTTATGCTTCCTCCGTTGGCAACAAGCTGGGGTGTGCCCTTTGGAAGTGCCTCCAGAGGATGATGGTGGAGAAGAGTTGTGTGTCCATGTGCACACCTGAGACTCCACCATGCAGGGGTCACTCCCCAGGGTGAGGAAGTATCTCCATGTGGTGAACTGGAACCGTGTCCCCACGGCTGTGGTTGGAGCAGGTGGGAAGCACAGTTGCTTTCTGGCACTAGTTCGGGGAGTGCCGGGGGGGGGCGTACTGATGGCAGCAGCAGGGAGTTGTGAATCTTGGGATGTGGAAGGAGAGGATGCATCAGCAACAACACTCTCTAAGTCACTGCTGTCACTCTCCTCCCTTCCAAAAAGTGTTTCATACCTCTGCCTAGGCAGCGGCACTGGAAACTGTTGAGCACCAGTTAAAAGCCCCATTGACATGAAAGGAGCAGAGGAAGAGAGTGCCAAGACCACGGAGGCCCCAATTATGATGTGCTGGGGGCTGTATTCATTGCCCATGACCACTTGGCACATGGAAAACTGAGGGCATCCTCCTATGGCCATGAGCACAACCCCTTCCACCCCATCTCATGATGCTGAAGACCTGACCAAGAACTCAAATGCAGCCCAGAAGAATTGGCAGACATGGAAACAGGCAGGCAAGTGGACAGGTAGAAATCACCCCAAAAGGAGAAGCAGCTCAGTGGGGGTGGAGTTTGAACTGGCATGGAGAGCTGGACAGTAAAGTTACCCCAGTTCCCTGAGACTGAAACAATTCCCCCACGGAAGGGTGTGTGTAGGAAAGCAAGTGGACAGGTAGAGGTGACCCCAAAAGGAAAAGCAGCCCAGTGTGCATGGCAGTGTGTGTGTGTGTGGGGGGGAGAAAATGGCAGGGAAGCCCCCCCCCCAGCAGCCCAAAAAGGAAAAACTCTAAGGAAGGAGCTGTCTCTTGAGGCTTAACTGCAGCCCAAAGTATGCATGTGATATGAAATGGAAAGAAAGGAAGGGAAACCAAACCACAAGGAACAGCAGGAAAATCCCCCTAAACATACAGCAGCCTATGTGAAAAAGTGAGGGAGGAAGGAAGGAAGGAAGGAAGGAAGGAAGGAAGGAAGGAAGGAAGGCAGGAAGGAAGGAAGGAAGGAAGGAAGGAAGGAAGGAAGGACAAAGGAAAGCCCCTTTGCCCCTGACTGAGTGCAGTCCCCCCACACCCAGCAAAACTCTTCATTCAACTTTGTTAACTACACTCTCCGTCTCTGACTCCGACCAACACCCAACAAAGGACATGGGCACTTCTCTCGGACTTATTGGAGCTCTATTACTGGCAGGCAGCAGTGCTCATCAAGCTTTGGAGGGTCCCTATTGGTGTTTCCAAGGCTAGAAAATGCTGCCTCCACTATTGTCTAGATGTCCTGTGCTGTGTTTTCTGGGCTTCTGTGGTTTCATTTTTCTGAGCCACCTTGATCTGCACCCCAGAGCCTGGGGATTTGTATCAGTTCAGGAAAGGATGATGCTGGTAAAGGGCAAAGTGCAATTTCTATGTGAATGCTAGGAAGGGGAAAGTTTCATGCATATTTGAATGCTTGAGATGGGCAAAGTGCCATTTCTATGTGAATGTTCACAGTGGAGAAAGCACAGTTTATAATGAAGGGATGTTAGAATGCAGTTGTCTAAGTTTTACTGACCTTGCTTATCTGCTCTTAGCAGGAACTTTAGGTGCAGTTTTATGTAGGTAAGTGTGTCCCATCCTTGCTAAGAAAAGACTCAAGGAATGAAGCACAGGTTAAGGGATTATAGCATACTGAAACTTTGAGCCAACTTCCTATTGTTTAATTGGATTCTCAGGTTTGCAACTCGTGTTATGGAAGCTTTCAGTTCAAAGTAATTGATGCCTATGTGTGAAAATCTGTAAGTACAATATTTAAGAAGTACATCTGAGAACTGAAACACTTTCACTGCAGTTAAACCATGGTGATGGTGATACCTACTCAGAGGTGCCTTATTCTTATGGTCCTTCCTTGTGTTGACTTCAATCCTGTTTTCAGGTCAATAATCATAACTTGTGAGATGGACAAAAATAAAGATCCATACAGGTATTGAAAAGCACTGTCTGTTTCAGTTCCATAATATTCTTGCCATGTTGATTTCCTGACTGCTGAATGAATCAGACACACACACACACACACACACACACCCTATGGAAGTGAAAAATAATTTTTGTGTGGCCCATTCCCTTTTCAGGGTCCCAGATCTCCACACATTTGAAATGATCATCAAACCAAAATAAATTATAATTTTTAAATAATGGCACAATTTAAAATTTTGCCAACATGCTGTTTTGGTCCCAATTGTTACTAATAACACTATGCTGCTATGCCAGCATTCCATTCAAAACCTTTCAAATGCACACACACATTCTGTTTGAAATTATGTAGCCATACATTAGCAATCCATTTTTGAAAGCCAGCAACTCTGCGTATCTCATCACTGTTAATTGATTATCTCAACTAACATTTCAGAGGGTGGATTTGCCATTTCCCTTGCACTCTATCACGTATTTGCAAGTGCTGCTCCCCCCACCAGCAATTTAATCAATTATTGTCCTGTTGTGAATTTGCTTTTGCTACACTGTATGCTGCACTGAAAATGGAAAGCTAAAAACCTAATGAATACAGGCTGATTTATTGTTAATTAGATTTCCCCCACTTTTATATTTTTACAGCTATTTAACATTAACTTCTCATGTTTGATCACAGATTCGTGTATAAATTAGAGGTTATTCTACTTAGCAGTCTGCTGATCTGCAACCGTCTTCAGGCTTTATTCTACACCCATTTAGCACACACTCCTTTTGTCTGCCCTTTGCCAAGGAGTGTAGATTTCAAAAACTCTTCTATCCAGCTAATGCATGTATCCTTCCAGCTTATTACTTCTTCATTGTTTATGTCTACGGACTCCAAATATTTCCAATTTAAATCTTCCTGCACCTTCCAAACTTGTAAGACTCTAGCTGGTTTCTCTGTTTGGGATTCTTCTGCCACAGGGCCTGGGGGGAGTTCTGTGACTGCTTCTGTCTTTTTAACTATTTTAACAGTCTTGGCTGAAGTGTGCTGTTTTCCTTTAACTTTGGACAATGGGCTTTTATGTGTCCCTGGCAGTTAAAACACTCTATCCCTCCCTTTCTATTTGGCTCGGGAATGTTCCGCCTCACAGGGTTGATTTTAGATGGTTCAGTTTTCCCCGAGATGCCCCAAACTTTATTTTTCTTGATGGAGGGTGGGAAAAGAAATCCTCTCAAATCCACATCCATCTCATCTAATAAAGTGGTGGCTTCATCTACTTTTTAAAACTTTTTATCCCTCAGAAATCATCTAAGTTGTGCGGGAACTTGTTTATAAATCTGTTCTAAGTCTATTAATTGCTTCAGTTCTTCAAATGTTTATACTTTACTTCCCTCAGCCCATCTGTTTAAGGCTCTTTCCAGATGACAATTTAGCTGTGCGCGTGTTTCACACTGCTTTCTTTTAATTTGTCTGAAAGCTTTTCTACTTTGTTCAGCCATTAGCCCAAATCTAACTCTGATCCTCTGTTTTACAATCTGGGGTTTCCTCATCCCTCATCTCTGCATAAATTTCACTCACTCCTCCACAAATTTGTGGGTGCAAATAAATCATTCTGTCCTCATTTGGAACCCCCAAATCTCTACAAGTTCATTCAAAATTGAAGAGAAATGCCTCCACAACATCCCTTTTTTGATAATGTGGAAATTTCTTTTGTTCCACTGAGGTACTTTCTACATTTCTCTGTGGAAACAGCAGTTCTGCACTTAACTGGATTTCCTTCATCTTCATATTATTCATTTCTTTTTCATGCACCCTCCCTGCTTCCCACTCCCTCTCCTGCTGTGCCATTTTAATTTTTTTTCATGTTCCAACTGAATCCTGGCAATTCCAGTTGTTGTTTTTTATTTGCCTGAATTTTGACTAATTCTATTTGTTGTTCTTTTTCAATTCTGGCTCTCTCTGCTTCCCTATTAGCTTTTTCTTTATCTGCCTGAATTCTGGCTTTTTCCACTTTTTTTTTTTTACCAGTTCAACTTTCATTCTCATAATTTCTATCTCCTGACCAGGATTTTCCTCAGCAGTTGTCTCCGCTCGTGACTATCCCCCTGCACATCTTTAGCTTTATGTAGTGGAGCCATTTCTGACAGGAATTCTGTGGTAATTCCTCACAAATTTATAAAATATTTTCTAATTTTAGTTTGTATTTATGGTGGGACAAACTAATTGTGGGTTTTGTCAGAATCATAGAATTATAGAGTTGGAAGGGATCACCAGGGTCATCTAGTCCACACCCTGAACAATGCCAGAAATTCACAAATACCCCCCACACCCCCAATGACCCCTGTGCCATGACCAAAAGGTGACAAAAATCCTCCAGGACCCATGGCCAAACTGGCCTGGAGACAAATTGCTTCCTGGCCCCAAAGTGGCAATCAGCATTTCCCTGGGCATGTAAGAAAGGGCCACAAGAACTAAGCACTGATGCAACCCTTCCTGCCCTCCCTCTCCTGATCTACTTAAGTTCACAGAATCAGCATTGCTGTCAGATGGCCATCTAGCCTCTGTTTAAAAACCTCCAAAGAAGGAGAGCCCACCACCTCCTGAGGAAGCCTGTTCCACTGAGGAACCGCTCAAACTATCAGCCACCCCATCTCTCTGCTCACACTAAGCAGACTGGCTAATGTCCTCCTCATTGTGAACTTGTGTTCCTGGTGGAATATGGATGTTAGGTGGACTCAGGGATCTGAGGCACTCTGTCTCTCTGCTCACAATGAGGAGTGGGGCTGAGGTACTGGGTGCCTTGGCTAATTAAGGACCCACATTTTATACCCTGATTATGAGCTTTTCTCCCTGCTGGGGTTTGGGTGTTAGGTGGAATCACTCTGAGCCAACCCTGTCTCTCTGCTCACACTGAGTGCCTTGGCTGAGGACCCACATTTTATACCTTCCTGATTGTGAACTCCTCTTCGCTGATGGGGTTTGGGTGTATGGTGGACTCAGGGATTATGGCCATGTAAGAGAGGTCAAGCCAGATGACAGTTTGTTTCCAAGGCTGGAGACAGGGCTTCAGTGTCAGTGTTCTCAGAAAACTTGGTTAGGTACTACCTCACCATCACCTCTGCCAAATCCTCCACCATTGCACACCTGGCATCCCCACGACTGCTGACCCCCCAGTTTACTAGTGACAACCAGTAGTGGGGCTTCTCCCTAATTAGTGTTCTTGAGGCAGAGGTGCTCAGCTCTGGCTCTTCCTCCCCAGCATTTCCACCTGCTATTCCCTCTGGCCACATCTGTTGGCCTGTAGCCTCTGCAGTCTTTGCAGAGCTCATGCTTCCATTGCAAGAGCTCTGCATTCAGAAGAGCAATGCTGTCTTTTATCCATAAGTCACAGTCTATACAGGCCACTTTGTACTCACCTTTATTGCAGAGAGGATGCAACCAGGTGGTGAGGCCCACTTCCAACCTCTCTGCCAAGACTTGACTCATAGGAGAACAGCCAGCTCCAGTGTGGAGGCCAACACCTGGTCCAGTCCTCAATTCATGGGGATTATTATTATTATTATTATTATTATTATTATTATTATTGTTGTTGTTGTTGTTGTTGTTGTTGTCTCAATTTATTAATCACCCTATCCCAGCTATGCTGGGCTCTGGGCGAAGTACAAGAGATCACTTGCTCCAGGATGGCTGTATGGGCACACAGCACACTGGTGGGGTCCTGGAGGGGCTTGAGGACATGCACCATATGGGAGAGGGCCAGCCAGTGATTGGATCTGATGCTGAGCTCCTCTTCCCTGTGCAGGATGGCCATGTTCTTTTGCTCCACCAAATGCACAATCATGGCATAGGTGGAGTTCCTCATCCCCCTCCCCCTGCCTCTCATTCAGCAGATGGGCAGACTGGATCCTGCATCAGTGGTAGGTAGCCAGGCATCGGCAAGTCTTGAGCAAGGACTGCATCATGAGGGGGGCAGTGTCCCAGGTGGCCTTGATAGTGATTCACAGCACCAGAGCATCCTCACCACCAGCTGAAGCATGTGCGCCAGGCAGACAATGCCCTTGAGGCACACATGCTTCACCTCTGCCAGCATGTTGGCTCTGACATCCATGTCCATGTAGCCATAGATGATGTTGCCACCACCCACACATTCCCTCAGACTTCTCTGTATCACACTGTGGTGATGTTTTGCACCATGTGGTGAGCATCCACCCCCTGCATATGGAGCAGAACCACTTTGTAGCCCAGTGGCAGGATTGACTCCTCCATGGGTCTGGGCTGTACTCCAACTGTCCTGCTGGCTGCTCCAGAGGTCTCCAGTGAAGTGCATGGTTCTGCCTTGCATTTTGGAGATCTGATCCTTGACCATAGCAACTGCAGCCAGCAAAGGGCTACGTCCTCCATGAGGGAGAAGGGTTGGCCATCCACAGTAATCATCTCACCAATGAAAAGGCTTTTTCCTGGGCCCTCCACATAGTCCTTTTGACCTCTTGGAGGGTTGCCCACCTTGATGTCCCAACCATGGCAGCACAAGTGTGGGGAGTCTTTCTTGGAGGGGCCTCCTGCTCCCCCTCTGCTTCTCCCTGCTAAGAAGGAGTGGGCCTCTTCTTCCTCCCATTGTCCACCACTCTTCCCTTTGCCGATGCCTGCAGAGTATGGAGGAGGGCAAGTGTTGGGGTGGGTTTGTGTTCCTCCAGACATGGGTGTGGAACACCTGGCACTCTGCCACACAGGGGTCACTGGGGAGGGTGCAAAAATGTTTCCAAACTCTGGCCCCAGGACAGGGCCAGATTTAGACTTGCTGAGGCCCTAAGCTATACAAAACCCAGAGGCCCCCTACTGTTTTAAATTACATCAGCTGGTCTCAGAAAAATTTAAAATATATACACCTTTTTAATATTTGAAAATATATTGTCTTTTAATTTTTATTAAAAAAATAAAGGATGTGTTTACAAAATCACAGAAACAATTACATAATTAAAGGGTTTTAAAATGACAAATAAGGCTCCAGCAGATTGCGAGGCCCTAAACTGTAGCTTATTTAGCTTATGCGTAAATCCGGCACTGCCCCAGGATTGGAGAAGGTGGGAGGCACAGCTGCTTTCTAGCACTTGGCTAGGAGGGGCCATGGAGAGGTGTACTCGAGTTGGGATGTGGAAGGGGGGATGCTCCCCCCATCCTCTGAATCACTGCTGCCAGTCCTCCTCTCCAGAGAGTGTTAGCAACTGCTGGTGTCTTTGGGCAGTGCTGCTAACACTTTTGCTCCCCTCCCACATCCCAAACTTTTGCCTTTGTGGAGAGCTCCAGGGCCAGAATAGATCGGGGGCAGGGGGCTTCGAAACCCCTGGTGATGCCCTGCTAGGGCCAAAGAAGGGAGGGGCACTTAACCCAAAATGAATTGAATTATGAACCAAAAGGTTATGGAAATCAGAATATAAGGGCCCAATAGTTCTGCGTCTAAACCTGAAGTATAAATATTATCATATATATGAAAATATGCATGTATTTATTACAAATTTAATAAAAAACAATATAGGGCCAAGTAATAGCCTCCATTCAGAATTAAAATCAATCCCAACGATAGACCATTATTGATCCTGTCCAGGGATCTCCCCCCCCGCCCCCCAGCAAAAAGACACCTTGCATAAATTTATTTATTTTTTTTAATTTAACTTTCGATTTCCTATACCGCCCTAACCCCTTGGTAGGGGGTCTCTGGGCGGTTTACAGAGTGGGGTGCTAAGCACACATTTGTTCCCTAACTTGGGGCACATTGTATTTGGGGATGGGGCTGCCTACTGGCACCCTGGTGGAGGCGGTCCTGGCTCGGCTCTCTTCCCGGTGGTTCGTTCGGCTGGTTGTTCCTCCTCTGGCGCTCAGGCGGGCCGGTTCACGATGCGGCCTCTTCCGGCCTCGGCCACGTCCTTCTGGCTCCGCCGCGCCTGTTGATGACCTCATTGCGCGCCTCCGCCTCTGCCTCGTCGACGACAGCTGCCCGATGTTACCGCTGGCCACCAGGGATCGCTCCTCCGGCCCCGCTGCTGCTGCCGCCGCCGCTGCATCGCGCCACACCGCCTTCACTGCCGGAACACCTTTTGCTGCAGCCGATGTCCGCCGCCACCGCCATTGCTGCCGCCGTTATCGCCTCCACACACCTCGCTTGGAGGAGGGTGCCCCCTACCCTTCTAAGGGTGGGTACCCATTTGTCTACTCGCATTAAGATTACATTTAGCTTTCGAGCCGCTGGGTGGGCGGGAGCTAGGACAAGGGTCGAGAGCTCACCTCGACCGCGGTGGGTCTCGAACAGCCATAGTGGCTGCACGAGTGATGTTACATGCAGGCGTTTAACTGCCTGCGCCACCGCTCCCTCTTTGGATTTATATGCATACTTTGGATCTCCCCTTCTAGGCATCTAAAAACTCAAGACAGGGGTTACATCTGTCACAGAAAACAGAATGAAGTTCTTGAGAGCAGTCCAAGAACCTCTCCAGACTTGGGATTTCTTTCAGATTTGGAAATTTGAAACTCATATTCCAATTTTGAAATCTTTGACAGTCTTAATGATATCTTGGGGACCACCTTGGTCTCTCAATTTTTCTTCTTCGAGATTTGGATTAAAAAAATGGTTATTGGCTGAGCACAGTTGACCTGGGGGGTGATGGCCACCCCCCTCTGCTCTAAAAGGCCTTTTCCCCCCTCCTGAGAATAGGCAGTATTTTAAAACAAACTAAAATTAAAGGACTGAGGCTCTTGCCGCCCTCTCCTTTTAACCCATGTTCATCGCAGTGTCCTCCAAGCAATTCTACACTAAAATCTAATTCAGCTTTCTTTTTATCTCCCCACCCCCCATTCTTCATTATGTTACCTCCCTTCAGTGGTCGGCCAGGTTTCAGCCCACTGTTGCCCTGGGTTTTTTGGATGCTGTTTTGCTGTGGTCTTAAATTGCCACAGCTTGAACACTGAGAAAGCCTGGACCAGCAGGCAAATGCAGAAAGGACCTTAGAGTGATCAGTTTCCCCTTATTTCTTACATCTCAAGCTCTCCCCCCCCCACCCCCATATTACCAAATGGCTGAGAGCAACCGTGAAAAAGTGTACTTCTTTTTTGTTTTGAAAGGTCATGCCTGGGCCATTAATTTATGGCAGTCAATGTTTCATCTGCTCCTGCTTGGATCCTACAGTGAGTGTCAATTGGGAAAGTGGATCCCAGGTCCAAGCCGGCATTTATACTTCCGCCATCCATCACCATTCAAGGGTTCATTTAAATTGCAAAGCCGCTGTCAGAAGCATGCGGGCAAGTCATTGGTTCAGCCTCTTTCTGTTTCATATATTAAACTTTTCGTCATATGTGAAGATAAATAGTCATTGCCGTTCCCTGATATTTTATGAGCAGACATTTTAATCTGGGGACTCTGGAGAATTACTTCAGGCGGCCTTATCAAACTTCCCTCCGATATGTAATTCACTTTCCCAGAGAGGTTGATTCATTTCAGAGGAGACGGTTGCTGGTTATGAGAGGCACAGTGGTGTGCATATTCTGATGTTTCTTGATTAGGGGTTTTGCTAAGAGGTGTGAGTTTGGGTGTAATAATACAGCCAAGCCTCAGGGTTTTAAACAGCATTAATCATTAAAAAAATAAATAAACACGGCCAAATGTTTAAAATCATGACACTATGCCAGGGTGTCACAGAAGACTACTGGTAAAATAGACCAAGACTGAGAACCAAGAATCTCTCTTTTCTTTTTTTTAATGCATGTAGTGTAATTTGTTGACATCACCTATCAGAGAACCCAGAATGAATCCTGGAGCTCATAGAGTTTTGGGGAGGAGAAAGCTACAAGTCCTCACTTCACACATTACAAAAGAAACGAGGAAAACAGACTTATAAGTAGAACAAAGTTCTACTGCCACTGGACTCAAACTTTGTTCTGCTGCTTCAGACTAACATGACTACCCACCTGAATCTACAGACACAAGTAGCTCATGTTTTCCCCTTCCCTTTTTTTTAAAGCTTTCCATGCTGCTTTAAGTAGGTCTCCTGACCTCTGCTGGCAAACGTAGGGAAATGTGTTACTTTGGCAACAAACAAACAACAACTTCACATGGCCTGTTTCTGGAGTGAGTTAATTGAACAGGCTTGGTCGTTAGACTGGCAAGGCCCTAACTTGGTTGTGGCAGGAATCGTGCAAGCTACTGGCTTAAGGTGAGGCAGCATGGAAAATACCTTGAGACCTCTAATGATAGGGATGTTTCTCATGCCAGTTTTTCAAACCTGACTAGATCCAGGATGATTGAGTAGAAGACCCCCTTGATGTTAGTTTCTTTCCTCTTGGCATTAGGAGGAGATCAGGGCCCTGCGGGACCTTATGCAGTTTCTCAGGGCCTGTAAGACGGAGCTCTTCCACCAGGCTTTCGAGTAGGGGCTGCCACCGCTATTGTACCACCACCGTATTAACATCAGGAGGCACACTGGCCCTGGTATGGGGATGACAGTTATAGTGTAACATCAACTGAGCAGAGACAATTGTGTTTACTCTGAGTGTGTTATTGTTATTGGCATTTTATTATGGAATTGATATGGTCTGTTGAGCACCGACTTTTAACTGTTGTATAGGTAATGATTGTTTATTTTTTTATTGTTTTATGTATGACATTTGCCTCTATGTTCACCGCCCTGAGCCCATGTTGGAAGGGTGGGATACAAATTTAATAGATAAATAAATAAATAAATAAATAAATAGTTTCTCTCCTCTTGGCATAACATTTGATATGCAGGCAAGGGAAAGGTGATGCTACCTTTGCAAATCAGAGCTTTCAAACAGGATGGGATCGTTCATAACCTTGACTCTCACTGGGCCCACTAATTGGGTAATCTGCACTAAAGACGTGTGGGAGTTCATTAGGGTGCAGATAAGTTTAACCCAAGTTGTATGTTTGTCATCTTCATTTGGGGGGTAGGGTTGCCAGCCTCCAGGTGGAGCTTGGGAATCTCCTGGGATTAAAACTGATCTACAGAATCAGTTCCCCAAGAAAAAATGGCAGACTTGGATGGTAGACTCTATGGCATTACACCCAGCTGAGGTACCTCCCCTCCACAAACTCTGACCTTCCCAGGCTCCACCCTTAAATCTCCAGGAGTTTCCCCACCTGTGGCAACCCTGCAGTGTGCGGTGCGGTGCTGCTTGAGAGCGATGCGGGGCGCGTTGGCTAGAACGATGCTTGGTGCTGTACTGGGACGCGAGCCAGGCCAGGCTCAGCGGGATCCCACCATCACCACTGAAAAGTACTGGGTTCGCCGCATGGAGGACTCGGACGACGACATGCTTAGCACATGTTTATTGTTCTTAACACAGACAAAGACTAACTCTAATGGCCCGATAGGGCCAACTATATACATATCCACCCAGCACCACCCATTCCCATTGGAGGGTTTGAATGTCCCACCAAAGTGGCTATTGGTTGGGGCTGGGGGATCCAGGATCCGAAGTTTCCATTGTTCTAGGATCCAAGCTCTTGCCTGGTGGCGGCCCGCGTAGATAACACCTAGGGGGGGACAGATAGCTTGTGTTTTCTTTCCCATTTTTAAAGCTTTTTAAACAGTCCGACCATTGTTGGACAGTAAAAACAAGTATGTCATCTTACCAAAATCTCCTGCAGCATTAGTAGCAGACAATTTTGTTACAGCAGCTTGAACCACTAGCAACCAAAATTGATATTCCATCTTTTTTAAAAAAAGATTTATCGTTGACAAAGTCATTACAAGGAAGAGGGACAGTTCCAGGGAAGGCCCCCCGAACCAAGGCCTGTCCCCCCCACACAGGCTGAAGCAGCAGTGGGCCATTGGCTGCTGGATGCTGCCAGACCTCCCCCAGTCTTGTATACAAGATTCAAGGATCCTTATTTCCCTTCTCTAGCCACTCTTCAGAACTTACCCTGAGATTTATCTGGCCTGCCTTAAGGAACAAACACAATCAAAGCCCTCTCTACACTTGGCATTGAGTTCCAGCTCCCTTGCATGCAGAGAAGCCCCTCCTCACATCTGCCGGAGTGCACATCCTCTGGCCTTTGAAAGATGGGACCGTCCCTGCCTGGGGCTACATTTCTGCCAACACTGTACAAATCCGTCC
This sequence comes from Gekko japonicus, assembly GCF_001447785.1. Taxonomy (NCBI): domain Eukaryota; kingdom Metazoa; phylum Chordata; class Lepidosauria; order Squamata; family Gekkonidae; genus Gekko; species Gekko japonicus. Next base: position 393,582 of record NW_015173147.1, on the reverse strand, counting down.
ATTGTGTGTGGTTTAGATAACACGCGCCTTTGAATCCAGGTTTGCTGCACCAGCCCTCAAAGGCACAAGTGCGGCAGGAGCAGAACGTGAGCTGATCATCTGGATAAGCCTTTGTAAAGATATAAAAAAAGATTAAAACTTTACTTTGAAGAAGTTTGAAGAGATTGATGTTTCCCAGCAGTGCTGTAAGCTGGGGAGGGTTTTATGGCAACACTGCACTCCTCCCCCCCATCTCAGACCGAATAGATAAATCATTTAATCTCAGCTATCATAATGACCTGGTTGAAATATTTAATGCATCATTAGCCTTGCTAGCATTTGACTTAATAAATTCAATCATTCTATTAGAACAGCACACATTGGGGTTTTTTTTGGTAAATAAATCGTTGACTCCATTTGAGACGATGTTTGTGGCTTTATAAAGTGAAATTTGTTATCAGATACGAACACCTCGGTGATTGACAAAAAGTTCCTGAGCAAACGGTTCCTTGGAGAATAGGGACAGAATGTTGAACTCCAAGAAACCCCCACTTGCATGATCTAATTAGCTTTAGAGGTCACATGCCCTCCATCCCAGTAAGAACACTTGTCTCATGGGGAAGACCAGCCTTGCTCCAGCCAGAAAGCAGCCGGAGGATGCTTGCTTCCCTGCCAGAATGAAATCTGTTCTAAGGACCAGATGTTCAAGGCCTGCGAAAGTGAGTGGAAGAACATTCTGACCTTTGTCATCAGCCAGAGTTCCTTCGTCCACTAGAAGGTTGTACAGCCTCTCTCCCAGAATGAATACTGTGGTGATAAGAAGATCAGTTGAGTCCTAGCCATCAGCCTGAGAGAAATGAACTCTGCTTAGTTGCCAAATGCCCAGAGATTGCAGAAGCACTGCAGGTTCTGCTACTGGGAATAGTTCAAAGGACCACTGAGAGGTTGCACACCTCCATGCCAAGAAGTCACCACTCACCAGCAATAGAAGAGTTGAGAAATGGATTAAAATGTTGACACTGTTAGACTGCTTCTCCTTCTCTGCCTTTGCCACTTGCATTCCTTTGTTTGTCATGTCTTTTTAGTCTTTTTAGTATTAAAACCCAAAAGTCCAGTTTCATACCAGTTGATTTGGAAATGTTGTCTAAAAAGTGGGATTCTAAGTAACCTAAATAAATTTTATAAAGTAATTTATTAAACTCAGTATTTGTGCTTGCTTATGTCCTGATGAAATTGCACCATATCCAGCTCAATTATTTGTACATTATAGCCTAAAAAGATACATATAACATGAATGTAAATTCAGTTATTACTATTGCTCCTCCTTGATGAATCAACTAATGTTTTGCTTCATTAATCAGCCAACTAAACCTTGTGACTCTAGTTGCAAAATTTATATATCCGTCTATAACCAGTTATTGACTTCCTTGGATCATTCTTCAAGATGACCACAATTGGCTCTCCTAATTTACCACAATGAAGTGGAAGTGCAAGCTTAGCTATAAACCTCTTCAGTAGCTACTTGGATTTTGCTGTTACGACATCTTTTTAGTGAAGCTCTTGTTACGTATTTGAACATGCATCCCAGATTGAAGACTTGTGACACGAAGAATAGGTTAAAATAGGTTTTATTCCAGACTGATGTGCAGGAACTTATTAATGCACCTACTACACTCTTTATAGCCCATTCAGGCTGAGTTTATTCTAATGTGAAGCCTACTAAGGCAACCCAACTTTGGTGTGACCACATTGTAAAGACCCCAACCCCTCCTCCAGCCAAGACCCCTTTGGTTAATGGGGTCCTGCTTTTGATTTTGGAGTTAGTTGTGTTAATTGGTGTACACCTTTTTAAAGCCTAAGTGCCAGGGGATCTGAAACTTGGGGAGTTCAGCCATAACATTTGAAAATCCCAAGAAGAAGAGGAGGGGTGTGCTGCAGTTAAGAAACTGATTAAATGCAATCTCCCCCAGCTCAAGTAGCATATCATTCTCAAGAACAAGAAAACTTTCAATGCTGAGCTCCAAGGTATGCGTAATATAATCATATCTCTTGCTCCAAAGGATACTTAATCAAGGCAACGTGAACCATTTCCAGCTATAGGCAGCTGAGCAATTCTTAAGTAGGGATGGGCATGAACCAGGAAAATGGAGGTTTGTGGTTCATGGGGTATCACAAACTATGAACCTCCATGATTAATGAACCAGTTTGTGCTTTGTGAGGTACAGGAGAATATTTGAGATCTTCCCTCCCTCCTTTCTGTTGGTGGCAGCTCCCTCCCAGGTGAACTTGCCTCTTGGACTTTGCTCATGTGCAGTGCCTACTTGGGAAGGGAACATTCCGTTTAAATGGCTTTGGCAAGCTATTTCAGTGATCCCTCAAGCTCCCCCCCCCACTTCTAAGCCCAATTATAAGTGTGCCCCCTTGGGTACAAACCACAGTGTTTGAGTTGATCTCATGCAAATTTGATCCACAGTGACTAATCTGTAATGGCTGATTCACATATGATTCACACATCAGCCTTCAATAATAATAATAATGTTGACACAGGCACAAATGCTTTGAAGATTTGACGTTTATACTGGAATGACATATCAAGATTAAGGGTGAGGTTAAGGGCGAGTCAATTGATTGCCATTGTTATTGCAAATTACATTACCTGTTATTGCAAAGCCATTACCATGGCCTTCTTAAAGACCAAAGGTTTTAATTTACTATATTGTAGTGGTTTATTGTTTGCTGCAGTGCCTAGAATTGTGGATGAATTCGCAAGAGGTAAAAAAAAAAATGAAACTAAAGGAATAGAAGCTGATACTTGCTAAGGGTTTTCTCCAAAGTTGGCACACATTATTATGGCAATATGTGAACTATTCACAATTCACTTATCAAAATATTGTGATTATGTTAACTAATGGATTTTGCCCCAGGTAACCTCTTGTCTATTGAAGACTTTGCAAATAGAATTCCCATTCATATGACTGCTGTTAGATGGACATTTGAGTAAATGAATTGAACAGTAAATGCTATACAAGAAACACAGTTCCTTTCAGACACTATATTTCCACCCCATTATTTTCAAACAACGCAGCAGGAATTTTACTGTCCCTAGATCATCATAACTTTACAGCAAAAAAAAAAAAGCATATCATTTTAAGATGTGCTCTTATTTTCCCTCCAATGTGGTAGATGCAATAACTGCTTGATCAGACGGCACTGTGCAACACATCAACAGACACTTTCTATTAGGACTGAATTAGCCTCGTAACTGAAAGGGAAGTGATTAGGTTGGCCATGAGGAATGCATAAGTAGCCATTTGAGAATTAATTGAGGCTGCCCTTAACTCACCTCTATTGAAACACTGGCATTATGGTCACAAACAGAGTGATCATCTCACATTGGTAATGTTGCCATAGTAATGATGAACATTTTCTGCTCTCATCAGCAAAATAACTGGAAAATGTCAGGGTTCCCATCCAATAGTATTTAGATATCATGTTTAATAATCTTAGCTGGTCCTTTCAAAGTGCAAGGTTAGGGTGGTTTTAATTTTTGTAAATTCCTTTTAACTGGGATCTTTCAAATATGAGGATTCCAATGAAATGGTTTTCTAGCTCACCTGCCCATGAAGCCTGCTGTCTATCACCAGCTTTCTAGTCAGCCACAAAGAGATGGAACAGATTCAGATTTTTAGGCTGGAAGTCCACAAGCATTTGCAACCAATAGGTCACCTTGTGTGCTGAACAAAAAAGGGACCAGGACCCTAGTCTGTGCAGTGAGAGGCCATGGATCAGTAGGATTGCCAGCCTCCAAGTGGGCCTGGAGATCTCCTGGAATTACAAATGATCTCCAGATGACAGAGATCAGTTCCCCTGGAGAAAATGGCTTTGGTGGGTGGACCACAAGGCTTTATACCCCACCAAGGTCCCCCCACCCCAAACCACACCCTTCACAGGCTCCACCTACAAGTCTCCAGAAATTTCCCAACTCAGTGGTAGATTATATGCTTTGGACAGAGACAGTTCTATTTCCAGTCCTGATAAAGTGTACTTAGGTAACATGGCTGGAAAAGACTCCTGCCTGTGACCTTGGAGAACTTTTGCCAACCAAAGTGAGCAATACAGGGCTACATGGACTAATGGTCTGACTCAGTTTGAGGAAGCTTCACGTAAACAGGAGGCATAGAACTTTCTCAGCTTCTGTTGAATAAAACTGCAATTCAGACCCTAGAATGCAGGGGACAGAACCTGTGAATTAAAAGGTAGAGCTGGGATGTCTATAAGGACCGCGATGGATAGGAGCAGGGGAAGACCTTAGTTTAGGATGAACTATGATTGGCATGAAGCTAGAGTTATCAGGACAAGAACAAAGTAGCCTACTTTCTTGATTTTGTCCCTTCAACCTGAGAGTTTACTAAGTCTCTAGAAATGTTTCCCTCCTGAAACTTCATAATAATACTGGGCCCTAGCAACTTTGTTACTAAAAAAAGGTAAAGGTAAAGGTTCCCTTACTCGAAAGCCAGTTGAATCTGACTCTAGGGTTACGGTGCTCATCTCCGTTTCAAAGCTGAAGAGCCAGCGCTGTCCGAAGACGTTTCCGTGGTCATGTGGCCGGCATGACTAAACACCAAGGCACACGGAACGCTGTTACCTTCCCACCGGAGTGGTACCTATTTATCTACTTGCTATTTCTTGCTTTCGAACTGCTTGGTTGGCAGGAGCTGGAACTAGAGACGGGAGCTCACTCCATCATGCGGCCCCTGGGTCTCGAACTGCTGAACTACTGACCTTCCACAACCTGCAGTTCAGCGTCTTAACCACTTGAGCCACCGCAGCTCCATAACTTTGTTACTGCATCACAACAAATTATAGTTTGGAGGTATACTATGCCTTTGTTTTTCTTTTCATTTTTATTTTACGGGGAGGGGCAGACCTTTTGTTCCCATTCATTTGATTAGCACTCAATTAGCATAAAAATGGCATTTGTAAACCTTTTCAAAACTGAGAATGAGCTAACTGGAGACAAACATACTAACCCCTCCCTGAAATTGGAAGGCAACTCAGATCTAGGGACTGGTTCTGAATATAAATCACCTAAGAGCTCGTCCATGGGGTCGCGAAGAGTCGGACTCGACTGTGCGACTGAACAACAACAACAACAAAAAATGCTCTTCTATTATTTAATACCCACTGTTTTAGTGCACATTTTATTAATCAGAATGGCTGATAGTTGCACATAAAAAACTTACAGGAACTGTACGATAATCTCTAATTTCTACAGCTTAAATATTTAGCTGATGTAACTGATGGACTGTGTCAGATCAAAATTTTAAGAATGACAAACACTGTGAGATTCTAATGAATGAAACTGTTACATATTGGGGGTGGAACATCCCAGGACTGTCTACCAGAGAATGGATGAGCTTGAAACTCTAGAGTAATAACCCACCAGGACTCTGGAGGTGACCAATGAGGAATTAATGTTATGTAAATAGCCTATCATTGAAAGTTGGGTGTGGTTGGGTGTGGTGTTTGCATGCTATTTAAACAGGGTTGTTGCCCTGGAGTCTTGTCTTGTATCTGCTGAATCACTAATAAAGCTGAGCTGATCACTAGACGTGGGGTCTGCTCATCCATGGAACCCAGTATTTAACAAAAACAATGGACAATGCACTGTAAACCTTTTCAGACCTTCATTTTTGGTGTGCCAGCCATGTTTAAAGGGAGCATGCATTATCCTTGATCCTGCCGATATGCATGGTCAGTACAGGTTAGGGTTGCCAAATGGGGCCGGGGGGCGGGGAATCCCCCGCTTTGGCGGCACGATTTCTGACACGACAGAATTGCCCCCCGGGGGAAACCCCACCCCCGCATGCACGCCACCTGGATGTGACGTCGCACGCTGGGGGCGGGGCCACAGCCATTTGAGGGGAAAACATAGAGTTTTCCCTTTAAATGGCGCGCGCACCAGGAGGTCCCCAGGAGTCCCCCGCCGAGGAGGTGAGTACCATTTGGCAACCCTAGTACAGGTATTGTTGTGTGTATGTACAGCTTTGATACACTTGAGTGCATACCTTCAAAAATCTAGGCTCCATTCACACATACCAATTGTCCTACTGTGAAAAGGTTAGTATGCAAAAAACGAACATCTGAAAAAGACTGTGATTTTAGCTATCCTGATTGCTGTGGATTGAATATGACCATGGGTTTAAGAGTTTCATTTAAGTTTTGTTAAAATGAGTAATCAGGAACTGAACAGAGGAATAGCTCCTTGATAGCTGGGAAAATGTATCCTTGGATTGTCATATTAAGATGAGCAGTGGAACAGAAACAGTCTGCATTAGTGTCTGAAACAGAAACTCTCTTCTGCTCAAATCCTAATTGGATCGCAAATTGTGACAGCATCCTTCTTGAACATTCCATAAATGCTTCCTTTTTATCAAGTGTTCTAAATCAGGGCCTCATTACATTTGAAGTGCTGGGCCAACAAATCTAGTTTTGACCTTCATGGCTAATCCTATCATACTGGGCTGAGTTGATTGACAGGGCCCAGGAGGTAATAAATGCCTCCCTGGGAGAGGGTGTAGTTTTGAAAGAGGCAGCTCTGAGAACCTTCCTGAGGAAGCCATCTCTGGAACCAAATGACCTAAACAACAATCACCCCATAGCTAATATTCCATCCTTTGGCAAGATGACATGTGGGCTTTACGGGATTGATCTGATAAGTCTTCCCGTTGTTGAAAAAGTGAGCAGCCATCCCAAAGTCTATGCTAGGAATCAATGGAATTGCATGGACAAAAAACAAGGTTGGATGAGATCTGTAGTAAGGAGGAGAATTAAGTGGGACTGAATGAAATATTTGGCTGACTCTAACCCTATATTATTATGAAGTAAGGGGAGCTTGGCCCCATCACTCATATTACCTAGCCTTTAACATCAGTGGTTTGGATTTTGGATTTCATTACCCCTGATGACCACTCTAGGAATACATAAAAAGAGATGTGGTTGCTGTAGTCATCCCGATTAAGATATGTAGTGAGTGGATTCCTAGACTCCCTTTTCCAATTTTTCATTTTAAAAAAGAAATAAACTTTGCTAAACCAATTATACAAAGGCAATAAAAACAAACATTTCTGTCTTCATAATTAATACAACAGCTACATTCTTCAAAATTCCTGTCCTTGAGCAGATTTTAGTGTGACTTTAATCAAATGCCATTTAAACTTGAATCCCATTCAACAAATCTCTAGTGAATTTATATTAATTTTCAATTAAACTTCAAGTAAACCAATTAGCATTTTCATTTTTAAAGAGCAACAAAAGCAGAATCCATAATGAGCTGCCTCAGCTGGTCACACAGGAATAAATGGAATGGTGGTTCTCTTCCCCTGGTTTTCTGTGCAACTTTTTCCTCCCAAATGTACAATCTTTATCTTCCTCTCCTGTTCCTTCAGGACCAAAATTACATTTTGTATGCCAAGTGGAATCTGATCACGGTTGTCTTTTATTTTTCTCTTGTACGTTTGTATCTCCATGCAAACAAGAATGGTCTTGTATTGAAATTTAAAGAACCACTACCACTTTTGTAGCATTGCAACCTCTGTAAATTTTCCAAGGTCACTAGGGAATTGTTGGACAGACTTAAGAACTAGGGATGCTGCTATATTCCTTAATGATAGAAATACATCCCAGAATATACCATTCCAATCTGAGTTGTCTAGGTTATGTTATGGAACCACAGAGATGTCATTTTGCCCATTTTTCATTAGTATGCCCTGGATATTTTGGTGGATGAGTGCCCACCAAATACATTTTTCATATGGACTATCATTAAAGAAGTACAGATTACAACATGCCTGGAGGTAATAAATGGTGCAGGGGAGGGTGACTTTGCCATCCAGCCCACTCTGAGACTGGAAAGGCAATGGATGGGGGAAATGAGTGCCTTGTGAGGGGAGGCAATAGGGAGGCAAACTCAGGTAGCTACTTACAGACACCCCACTTCTGCAGCCTCACCTTTGGCAGCATTCGATTGGTGCAAGCTCACAATTTGTTAGGTTTCTTTAGATTTCATGGACCCCACAGTAATAATAAGCAAGTTGCAAAGTATTTCAATCTAAATAGCCCAGCTCAGCTTGAACTAATTATAACTGGGAAGCTAAGCAGACAGCCACATTTAGTACTTGAATGGGAGACCACCAAGGAAGCCTGGGGTTGCTATGTGAAGGAAAGCAATGGCAAACCTGTTGCAGCAAGTGACTCAGTATGCCTGGACATTGAGGGGCGCTAACATCATTCTAAGTGTGTCTAGGTGTTATCTCCTTGAATGGGATAACTCCCTTTGTCTTAACCTGGGAGCTGCCCTCTGCCCTCTCCTCTCTTTTTGTCCTCTCACTCTCTCTCCTCATGGCCTTCCATGGAGACACATGTCTCTGCAGGTCTCTCCTGTTGAGACAAGGCCCTCATACTCCCACACACATGATGCTGGACAAGTGGCCAGTTGTGAAAGGGAAAGTACTCTTTAGATTAGGCTTCTTTCTCCTCTTTTGACTACCACCTGAATGTGAACTGGATCTACTGAAATAAATGTAAGTTTACCTTTTTTACAATATACTTCTTACTGCACTCAATACCACACTTCTGTGACTGGGCAAACTCTGCTATATTAACCAAATAGCCCAATAAAACCACCTCTGGTTGAGGTCTCCACGAGTTGGCTGTGAGCCAAAGGCACATTCTTCTTCATCTGTTGCCAGTGTATCTATCAGCACTCAGCGGTATTTAGGGCTGCCAAGCCGTGGCGGGGGATCCGTGCGTCTTCACATCCTGGCAACGGTGGTGCAACGCGTATCGCTGTCCCCCGTGGCAGGGATCCTGTGAAGACGCACGAATCCCCCACCGCGGCTTGGCAGCCCTAGCGGTATTCAAAAACCAGATGCATGCTCAGAACATTCTAGGACAAGCTATAGTTACCAGGTTGCACTGTGAGAATGAAAAAAATACCTGTCTGACCTAGTTTAGAACACTAGATTAACAGAAAGATGCCTGGATTTGGGAGTCAGGTATTCAAGCAGGAGAAGGCTGTAACCCTCTCAGTTTCTCCCCCACCCACTCCAGCAGGTTCAAGGCAACTAAATAAAGCACTTCCTTTTCTAAATGATCTTTTTTCCCAATCAGGTGAGCAGGGTAAATGAGGAAGGGAAGAGGGGGAGAGGGGCTGTCATGGGTGAACATGGGGTTGGGGGCTATCCAGTGTTTTGCACGGAGTGTCACATGTATGACTATCTGCCCACTGGGCAGAAGTCTTGGGTGTGTCCTCGGTGCAAGGAGCTCCTGGTTCTCAGGGAACGTGTGTGCTCCCTTGAGGCCAAGGTGGCTGACCTGGAGAAGCAGAGACAGTCAGCTAGGCACACAGAAAAGACTCTCGGGGACTTGTTAGCTTCGTCCCACTCTGGATCTGGCAGCCCCGCTGCTGTCAGGGAGCATGAGGGTCTAGGGGAAACAGGGCACCATGCTGAGGATAAGGGGAATGTGCCCTCAGAAGGGACCTCTTCCCCAGCTGGTGAGCGGCTCTCCTTTTGCACCAAGGAACCATCCCTGAGCAGGGTGGGAGGGGGGCTCTTGGTAGTGGGTGATTCGATCCTTAGGCAGGTAGACAGCTGGGTGGCGAACCCGCGTACTGACCGTATGGTGACTTGCCTGCCTGGTGCGAAGGTAGCGGACATTACGCGTGTTTTAGATAGGCTGGTAGATAGTGCTGGGGAGGAGCCAGTGGTCGTGGTGCATGTCGGCACCAACGATGTGGGGAAATGCAGTCGTGAGGTCCTGGAGGAGAAATTTAGGCTGCTGGGCAGGAAACTTAGGTCCAGGACCTCCAAGGTAGCCTTCTCAGAAGTGTTACCTGTTCCACGCGCAGGGCCGGAGAGACAGGCAGAGATCAGGAGTCTCAATGCGTGGATGAGACGATGGTGTAGGGGGGAAGGGTTCAGGTTTGTTAGGCACTGGGATACTTTTTGGAACAAGAGGGAGCTGTACAGGCGAGACGGTCTCCACTTGTCCCGAGAAGGAACCAGGCTGCTGGCACTTAAAATCAAAAAGGTGGCAGAGCAGCTTTTAAACTGAATATTGGGGGAAAGCCGACAGGAGATGAAAAGTCTCTGGTTCGGGTTGGCTCATCTGAGAGAGGTGAGGGGGTACCGGTTGCTTTTCTACAGGGAGGTGGATTGAAATTGTCCACAGAGGCCATGGCTGGTGACATGGACTGCCGGACAACGACTCGAGATAGCAAGAGGAAGGATGCAGGCTTAACTTGTAAGGGAAATTACAGCTGTTTCTATACAAATGCTAGAAGTGTCCGAGGTAAAATCGGGGAGTTGGAGTGCTTGGTGTCGGAGGGAAAAATAGACATTGTGGGTATTTCTGAAACTTGGTGGGATGAGGAAAATCAGTGGGACACAGTGATTCCCGGTTATATATTATATCGGAAGGATAGGGGGGGAAGGGTTGGAGGTGGGGTAGCTCTGTATGTCAGAGAGGGTATAAAGTCTAGAAAGATTGAGAGGCTAAGTGAATTGGATTCGCTTCTGGAAGTTCTATGGGTTGAAATAGGGGGGCCAAAAGGAAACTTAACACTGGGAGTTTGTTATCGCCCACCAGATCAAAAGATAGAGGAGGATTATAAAATGATGAATGCCTTAAAGATAGCAACTAGACAAAAACACTGTGTAATAATAGGTGATTTTAACTACCCACACATTGATTGGGTCAATATGTGTTCTAGTCGGGAAAAAGAGATTGAGTTTCTAGACACTCTAAATGACTGTGCTATGGAGCAGATGGTCACGGAACCTACCAGGGGAGAGGCGATCCTTGATTTGGTCCTAAGTAACACTCAAGACCTGGTGAGAGATGTAAAAGTGATTGCACCGCTTGGAAACAGTGATCATAATGTTGTTGAGTTCATCATTTGTACAAATAGAGAATTGGCCAAAAAGACTCACACAACCATTTTTAACTTTAAAAGGGGTAATTTCTCTGATATGAGGGGACACGTGGGGAGGAAACTGAAAGGAAAAGTAGAAAGGGTCAAAACAATTGGGGAAGCTTGGGATCTATTTAAAACTACGATCCTAGAAGCTCAAAAAATATATATTCCGCAGGTTAGGAAAGGCACAAACAGGTATAGGAAAAAGCCTGCATGGTTAACAAACAGAGTAATGGAGGCTGTAAAAAGTAAAAAGAATTCCTTTAAGCAGTGGAAAGCTAGTCACAGTGAGGCTGATAAAACGGAACACAGGCTATGGCAAATAAAATGCAAGTCTGAGGTCAGGCAGGCAAAAAGGGAATATGAGGAGCATATAGCAAAAAACGTAAAAACCAACAATAAAACTTTCTTCAAATACATTAGAAACAGGAAACCAGCCAGGGAGGCAGTGGGGCCCTTGGACGACCAAGGGGTAAAAGGAGTATTGAAGGATGATAGGGAAATGGCTGAGAAGCTAAATGCATTTTTTGCCTCCGTCTTCACTGTGGAAGATGAGAAGTGCTTGCCCACTCCAGAACCACTGATTTCAGGAGGGGTGTTGGAAGACCTGAGTCAGATTGAGGTGATGAGAGAGGAGGTCCTAAAACTGATAGACAACTTAAAAACTGAAAAATCACCAGGCCCAGATGGCATACATCCGAGAGTTCTGAAAGAACTCAAATGTGAACTTGTAGATCTCCTGACAAAGATATGTAATCTTTCCTTAAAATCTGCCTCCATTCCTGAGGATTGGAAGGTAGCTAATGTCACTCCCATCTTTAAAAAGGGTTCCAGAGGAGATCCGGGAAATTACAGGCCAGTCAGTCTGACGTCGATACCGGGTAAATTGGTGGAAACCATTATTAAGGAAAGAATTAGTAGGCACATAGATGAACAAAACCTATTGAGGCAGACTCAGCACGGTTTCTGTAAGGGAAGATCTTGTCTCACTAACCTGTTAGTGTTCTTTGAGGGGGTGAACAAACATGTGGACAAGGGGGATCCAATAGATATTATTTACCTTGACTTCCAGAAAGCTTTTGATAAAGTTCCTCATCAAAGGCTCCTAAGTAAGCTCAAAAATCATGGGATAGAAGGACAAGTCCTTTTATGGATCAAAAACTGGCTAGTTCATAGAAAACAGAGAGTGAGTGTAGGTGGGCAATTTTCTCAGTGGAGGGTGGTAAGCAGTGGGGTACCGCAGGGATCAGTACTTGGTCCACTGCTTTTTAACTTGTTCATTAATGATTTGGAGATGGGAGTAAGCAGTGAAGTGGCTAAATTTGCGGATGATACAAAGTTGTTCAGGGTGGTGAAAACCAGTGAGGATTGTGAGGCACTCCAAGGGGATCTGTCAAGGATGGGCGAGTGGGCGTCAACATGGCAAATGGGGTTCAATGTGGCCAAGTGCAAGGTGATGCACATTGGAGCCAAAAATCCTAAATATAAATACACATTGATGGGGTCTGAACTGGCAGAGACTGAGCAAGAGAGAGATCTTGGAGTTGTAGTGGATAACTCACTGAAAATGTCGAGACAGTGTGTGACTGCAATAAAGAAGGCCAATGCTATGCTGGGGATTATTAGGAAGGGTATTGAAAACAGATCAGCCAATATAATAATGCCCCTATATAAATCAATGGTGAGACCTCATTTGGAATACTGTGTGCAGTTCTGGGCACCACACCTTAAAAAGGATATTATAGCTTTGGAAAAAGTGCAGAAAAGGGCAACTCGAATGATAAAAGGGTTGGAACACTTTCCCTATGAGGAAAGGTTAAAGCGCTTAGGGCTCTTTAGCTTGGAGAAAAGACGACTGAGGGGTGACATGATCGAGGTTTATAAGATTATGCATGGGAAAGAGCAGGTAAAGAAAGAGGTACTTTTCTCCCTTTCTCACAATACAAGAACTCGTGGGCACTCCATGAAACTGCAGAGCGGTCGGGTTAGAACGGATAAAAGGAAGTACTTCTTCACCCAAAGAGTGATTAACACATGGAATTCACTGCCACAGGAAGTGGTGGGTGCTACAAGCATGGACGGCTTCAAAAGGGAATTAGATAAGCATATGGAGCAGAGGTCCATCAGTGGCTATTAGCCACAAGGTATAGCTAGGGGCTCTGGGGCAAGTGATGCTCTGTCTTCTTGGTGCTTGGGGGGGGGGTCAACAGTGGGAGGGCTTCTAATGTCCTGGCCCCACTGCTGGACCTCCTGATGGCACTGGTATTTCTGGCCACTGTGTGACACAGAGTGTTGGACTGGATGGGCCTTTGGCCTGATCCAACATTGGCGTCTCTTATGTTCTTATGTTCTTAACAATGTGGAATGAAAACACACAACACAGGTGCAATCTAATTGAGGATAATACTGAGGATTTGGAAAGGAAGCAAACACTTTTTTTAGTGCTTTCTATTTGTGAACAAATTACAGCTTGAACAGGGAAAGGCTCACACACCTCTGGTTCATAATACTCCCCCCAAAATGGTTTTCTTCTCATACTTTAAATTGGAAACATTATGAACCTACCTGCTGATTCTGTGCTCATGAAGTTTATTCCTCAAGGCACTAAAAATAAAAAGAGACTGCTGGTGGTTTCATAAACAGATTGCTTCAATTGACATGAACTTTTTAAAATGGGCATATAGTTAGAAGGAAAAAAAATACTCTGGCTTCTGTGAGGCATGGTTCTAGCAATCAACATAGTTGGGAATTTTGCATACACCTCAACAGCATGGCACACATCTTATAAGTACCATCTTATAAATATGATCAGACCTGGGTTGCAACAAGAACACACACAGACACACATAAATGCAAGAGAATCTGAAAATATTGAGTTGTAGATGCAAGACAAGTTTTCAATTTAAGTCCATAAAAGGGAAAGGTAACAGGTCTGATAACAATCCAGTGTGTTTGGAATGGTTGCCAGGCTCTTCTTGGGTAAAGTGGGGTGGGAAGTAGGGTTGCCAGCTCCAGGCAGGGAAACTCCTGGAGATTTGGGGATGGAGCCTGGGGAGGACAGGGACCTCAGTGGGGTGCAATGCCATACAGTCCACCTTCCAAAGCATTTATTTTCTCCATGGGAACTGATCTCTGTAGACTGGTTTACATCCCCACCCCAAACTGAAACTTCCCCCCCCCCATGCAAACTGTGTTAGTAAGAAAAGTGTTTTCTGGGTCAGAGTTGCTGTTTGAGAACCACCTGTGATTGACACAAGAGTAAATGTGCTGAAGCCAATGGGGCTACTCTCATGGAAATAGATGCTTGCACTTTCCCCAGGTATTGAAGGAAGAGAGGCAAAGAAAAGGAGGCTGAGAGTCTAGGCATCCAAAGGTGCTGTTATGACACTGACGTGCTATATTTGTTTAGTGGTTTAGCGCTCACATAAGAATATATTTTTAAAACCCTCAGGGGGCAGGGAAAGACACCGGCATTGCAGGAAGCACTACCGGGCATTTCACTCAGCACAACACAATGATTCAGAAGTGGAAGGAGAGGGCTGAAAAATGGAAGAAAGCAGTTTATGTCAACAATGGCTCAGGCATGCTTCCCCAACGGAGCACAAGCAGGTTTGTCTGAACAGGTAAATTAATTCTGTTAGCAGCCGGTTACTAAAACAGATCTGTCTGAAATGACAGAAAATTTTTGTTAGTAACAAGTTACTAAAATTGAATAGATAGTCTGTCTGAAATGGGCCAGTGCTTTGGCAACAGCTGCTACCAGTGCACAATGATCTTCACAGTGTGAGTGAGGGTAAGCTGAGGCAGCCATTTTGTGGCTGGCTCCACCTTCTGCAGCAGCCATTTTGTGGTACTAATTTTTTTGGCTGCACTCACCACACCATGTCAGAACTGCAAATGTGCCTACAAGCCCCCAAAAGTTGGGGACCCCTGCACTAGCAACTCTGGAAACAAAGCAGAACAGGTTTGGAAAGTGCTACTCTTAATTCTTTCAATGCCTTATTCCCAGTTTTAAAAGGTGAGCATACGAAATTCTTAAAATACAGGAGGCCTTTTCAGTCTATTTAGGCCCCGTCCATACAGCGAATTTGCCGCGGGAGAGCCATGGGTGGTGGGCGGATTATCCGTGCATGATCACACCCCAACATCTGGGAAGTGGAGCACACCTGTGGCCAACCCGTGGCTTACCGCAGAAAACGCGCCATAAAAAAGTAGTACCTCCAAAGTACTGGCAAACGGTTTGTCACAGGCTGCCTGCGGTATGATCGTGCTGGAACACAGCTTTCTCCTCCGGCCCCTTGTTTACGCGCCGGCGCCAAGGGACGGACCCGTGGTGTGCTGCCGGCACGTCTGATCGCATAATCGCGGATCAAACTGCGCTGGGGCAATTTGCCATGCCTCCCCCCGGCAATATCCGGCCCGTGTGACCGGGGCCTTAGAATGACAACCTTATGCCATATTTTAGCCTTAAGTTGGGATTGCATACTCATGTTCCTAGCCTGGAAGATGAAGCTTAGCAGTAGCATAAGTCAAAGGCCACAAGGGAATGCAGGAACAAAAGAGAGAGTTAGGAACAATATTTTTCTCTAGCATAATCCCACCCTCTTCCGAGGTACTCAAAATAGGGAACGTTGTTCTCACCTCTTGTCATTTATCCCCACAACAACCTGAGAGAGTCTGTCTTATGGTCATGTAGTGACCATCTTGGTTGAATATGGGCTTTGTACCTGGAGATCCTCTATCATAATCTAATACACTAACCATGACAGCACACTGTCTAGAACTCAAAGAAGACACAAATCCAAACATTGTATGGGATAATGTAGCTTGATATTCAGAATAAGACAGCAAAACTGTACCATTCACATCATAACAATCCTGAAAAGGAAGAGGATTGTGGAGTAGGTGTCCACAGAATCTTCTTTGTAAGCCCATCAGTGATCATTTTGAACTTTTGACCCCCATTTTGATCTCCAGATCCTTGCTTCTGTTTTGCATTTTGCACAAACTGAACCCAGGGTTCTTTATTTTATTTTATTTTATTGCAATTTTGCATTATTCCCCCTGTAGCACACATATATTTTGCAACATTATTTGTTAATAAATCAACATTATTATACATTATTATGCTGTATAACAGGTATCTGAAAGCCACATCCTTACAAATTATAAACAGATATATAAAACCAATAGAAACAAGTGATGAATCCAAACCATTGACAAAAGTCTACTCAAAAAGAAGAAGAGGAAGAGAAGAAGCAGCAGCAGAAGAAGAAGAAACAAAATGTGAATATTTGCTGATTCTAGTCTGCATAAAACTTCAAGTCCTCCAACAAATACTCATAATAGGGCCAACAAACAAACAAACAAACCCCAAAACAACCACTCTCCACAAAAAAAAAAATTTAAATAGAAGAGCTACGGTATATAACAAATGAATTTTATTCTGCAAGATTGTCAAGTCCAAGAACTGTATACATACATATGAAAAATTTCATGACAAAAGTTCAGACAAGTGGTATACCATCTGTGTTGATAGGACCTGGTGGAAAGATATCCTTCACACTGCAATGGTACATCTAATCCAAGGCGGATTTTACAAGCCAGAAGAAAGTAAAATGATGTCTAGGAGATGCAATTAGATGTCAAACTGCCTATGATTGTAACATTCATAACCTTTTATTGCAGAAATAAAACTAATTGCTAATGAGCTGACAGTTGCTGTGTCATTCTGGAGGTCATTAGTAAAAGCTACTGTGCCCCTATACTCCTTGCAATGCATACATGGATATAATGGCAGTTAAGGAGATATCCTATGTAATTCATGCATGGCTGAGGTGATGAATGAGGATTCGCATCTGGTGGAACAATTGAGTGTTTTTGATGGTCTCCTCCCAAATCTATGCATAAAATCAGCTTTGATAAACAAGCTGTCAATATTGGGATGTTTTCTTTATTCTTGTGTAATTGTGGCTATGGAGGCCATGGGTAATATATAAGATATATAAGTATATATAAGTGTATCCCTGTTTGCATCTGTGGAATGCTGGAAGGTAGAACATTTTTACATCTGTGGCTTAAACCCTAATGCAATGTATATGCATGGGCAAAGCTCCGGCATAGACAAATTAACTGTTACAATTTATTTAACCTTTACAAAAGAGACAGGGAGAAAAGGGAGATGTTCTGAAATAATTATTAAGAGCATTACTCTCTATGGTATATTGCTGATCACTAACAGGATCCCAAGGAAGAGATGCTTATAAGTGGTCCATCTAGTCCAACATCCTGTTGCAAACCAATCACCCTGGAGGGCCAACAACAGGGTATGAAGACCTGCTGTTTCCTCCTAGCACTGGTATTCATAGGTTTACTGCCTCTGAATGTGGTGGTTCCCTTTAGTCATCACGGCTAATAGTTACTGATGGACCTCTCATCCAGGAATCTGCCTAATCCCCTTTTAAAGGCATCTGTGCTCATGGCCATCATTACATTGTCTGGCCATGAATTCTGCAAAAGTTATACTCTTCTAACTTGATTGAAGTAAATGGACTTAGAAGGGTGTAACACTTTTTAGGATTGCAGTGTTAATTGCTCATTGAGTAAAGTATTTCCTTTTATCTGTCTTGAATCTATTGCTCATCAGCTTCATTGGGTGGGCCCAAGTGCTAAAATTCTGGGAGAGAGAGAAAAGGTTCTCTGTATCCATTGTCTCTATCCTTTCCTATGCATACTTTTGTAAACCTCCATCATGTCCTCCCTTAGCTGCCTTTTTTCTAAAATGAAAAGTCCAAGACTCTTTGGCCTTTCCTCATACAAAAAGTGTTCCAACCCTTTATTCATCTTGGGTGTAATCTTCTGTGCTTTTTCATGCTCCCCAATATCCTTTTGGAAATACAGCAGCCAGAGCATAGATCTATACAGGGCCATAACAATACTACCAATTTTATTTCCTGAGTCTTTCCTAATAATCCCAAGCACAGAATGTGTATTTTTTTCCACTGCTGCTGAACACTGATCAGATATTTTTATTGAGACATCTGCTACAACCCCAAGATCTCTTTCCTTCTCAGTCTGTCAGTTCAGACCTCTTATTAAAAATAGGGCCCCCCCCCCCCAGTCTGCATCAGTTACCTATATTGAACTTCATGGAATCATAGAATCATTGAGTTGAAAGGGATCTCCAGGGTCATCTAGTCCAACCCCCTGCACAATGCAGGAGATTCACAAATACCTCTCCCCCCCCACTGAAGGACCTCTCTCTAGACCACATTGGTGGTTCTGCCCTCAGGTGCTAGGATCACCAGGCTGCTTGATGAGCTCACTCTGGAGCAGGCCACATGGAACTGTCCATTTAAGAAGCAGTTGTCTGTTAAATCAACTAATGCTACCTTCCACGTAAGTGATGGCCTCTCTACTTGTGTTCCTGGATTGTTTTGCTCATATGGAGACTGTGTTGTTCTGAGCACCTCAGGGTGATCTTGCTGGCACTTGGCCTGTGCAGCTCAGTGCACTGCAGGAGTACTATGTGCAAATGTCTATGCCGCATTCCTAAATTGCCTCTTTCTTGTAGCGTTGGTGTATCTGGCTCGATGTTTGTCAGGAGCTTTCTTGGGGGCAGTAAGAGGTGAGAGGTGTGAGGGGGAGTTGGTGTGAGGGAGTGGTGATGTGGTGGACATTTATTCGGGTTCATGAGGGAGACACACATCAAAATGGCTCCTAGAAAGGTCATTTACAATCTCCCCATAAACATTCATACCCTGGCCCTGCTCCTACAGCTGACAGACACCAGCCTGTCTGGTGTTGGGGGGATTGGATTTAAAGGTATCAGGGAGGCTGGGCCAGCAGCAGTGCTAAGGCAATCCTGCTGAGCAAACCTCCCTTGTGGCTGTAAGCATCCCACCTCCTCTCCTACACTTGACAGGCAGCTGCCTGCCCAGTGTAAGACAGGGAGGGGGGGAGTATTAGAAGACACTGTGGAGGCAGGGCTGGCAGGATCACTAAGGCATTACTGCTGGGGCAGGCTCCTTCGTGGCTTTAAGCACCCTGCAACAGCTGCTGCACCTGACAGACAACCACCTGTTAGGTGTAGGAGGTGGGGGGAGTGTGTTGGAAGCCATCCCACCTCCTCTCCTACACCTGACAAGCAGCTGCCTGTCTAGTGTAGGAGGGGGAGGGGGAGTGGGGGAGTATTCGAAGCCACTGTTGAGGTGGGGCTGCACCTGACAGACAACCGCCTGTTAGGTGTAGGAGGTGGGGGGAGTGTGTGGGAAGTCATCAGAGAGGCTGGGCCATGAGCTTTGCTTCACCTCACAGGTGTTTCCTGGCCACTCCTGATTTCCTCAACTGTCATTAGCTATCTGCAATCCCCTGTAACTGTTGGGCTTTTTTTACCTCAGAACACTGAGCTCTGCAGCTGACCAATCAGAGAGTGGGGGGTACAGGGAGGCAGCTGCCTGGCAGCCGCATAGGAATCAATGGGGGGGAGCACATTTTCCCCCTTTTGACCCACTTAGGGGTCAAATTTCTAAAAATCCCTTCTTAGCGAGCACCTACACCATGGTAGAAGTGTTCTCCCCAAATTTGGTGTCTCTAGGTTCAGCGGTTTGGTCTGGGCATTGATTTTATGGTGAGCGGACTTTCTTTTATATATATAGATGTAGCTCTCTGTGTCTGTGTTGTGTCCTGACCCGGACATGTGCGCGATCCAGTTTAAGCCAGTCCAGCATGCGGTCAGGAGAAGTACCTGAGCTTCGCTCCAGAACACAGTAGCTGTGAGGATCCTAGTTCCCTGCCAATCAGGAACCTAGGGTCCCTAGGAATAATCTAATAATTGTAAATAGACTATTCACCGGTGTTAGGTGTGTGTGGGTTTCCTTGGGGCAAATAAGCCGGCTTGTGAGTCAGCTACTTTGTCTTGTTCTTGCTGAATAAAAGTACGTTAGCTGAAATCACTCTTCCGTCTGCGTACTTTTCAGTCTGTATTAGCAAGCAGCTTGCATTTTGTTAGCCACACAGAACTAAATATCCATGAGCCTTTGCTAAGCCTTTGTTTCAAACAGACCAGCATGTACGCAGGAAAAGGGCACACATTCCATTCCCAGGACCAAAGCAATAACTTACATTTTGGCAGGAAAAGACCCTTTTTGGACCAAGGGGCCATCAATTAGCAAAGCAATGATTCCCAGAGACATCAAGGTTCATACCCCCACTAACACATCAGAGATAACACCTAGCTCTGTGGTATCTCTCATGCAAAAGAACATCCCACAAGAGCAGAGAAAGAGTTGCTATTCAAAATACAAATTGTTATCTAGCATGTTCTGTAAACAAAATGTTTCTCTCTGGAATAGCTGAACCATCAAAATCTCGACTGATGTCAAACTGATGTAATTAACAGGTGTAATAATTTTTGGGCAACTCTTTAATCGTTCTGTATAAATCTGTGGCTCTTGCCTGGCATTTTCGCTCACTCTTAGAAACTTGAGAAAGATTTGTTTGTATCCCTGGAGTTTCTTTGAGTGGCCCGGAGGCCTTCTGTATAGTTTGCTTGTGGGGAGGGAGGGAAAATTATTTCACTGTCTTATCTTAGTGGCTTGCTTTTTGAAGGAAACAGTATTTATATTGTTTTGTGCACTCAGCTACTGCACCTGACTGACAGAGGTGCTCTGCTCTCTAATTTTTACTAACACTAAATAAAGAAGCATTTCCTTTGTTTAAAAGAGATCTCGCCTCTTGAGTCTCTGACAGCTCCATCAATGGAGCCTGCTCGTATATCACAACTCCTTTCAGTAAGGGGCCAACACCTTAGGACATAGAACCAGGGCAGGGTGGGTTAACATGCCTATGCTTATTAGACATGTGTCAGAAAAGTCCCACCTCAATGACAAAAAACCTCCAGGATCTCCAGCCGAACTGGCCTGGAGAAAAATTGCTTCCTGACCCCAAAGTGGCAATCAGCATTTCCCTGGGCGTGTGAGAACGGGTCACAAGAACTAAGCACTGATGAAACCCTTCCTGCAGTCCCTCTTATGATCTGCCTATGTTCACAGAATCAGCATTGCTGTCAGATGACCACCTAGCTTCTGTTTGAAAACCTCCAAAGAAGGAGAGCCCACCACCTCCCGAGGAAGCCTGTTCCACTGAGGAACTGCTCTAACTGTCAGGAAGTTCTTCCTAATGTTTAGCTGAAATGTGATGTGAAAGACCTCTGTCTGAGACCTTGCAGAGCCACTGGCAGGCTGAGTAAACAATACCGACTTTGATGGAACAAGTGTCTGATTCAGTATAAGGCAGTTTCATGTGTTCATGTGAGATGGCTAGCTTTGAGCTTCACACTCAAAAGGTTCTAGAGTCAATCCCAGGCATCTCCACTGAAAGGATTTCAGTTAGCAGAGTTACTTTTGAGAAGAACATCAAAGTATAGCCTCACAAACTGAGTGGCATCCAGTAAAGGGTGTGGCTGTCCTTTACAACTTTGTTCATCATGGGTGGGAGAGTGCTCAAGTACTGGGGTTGGGCAAGACGCAGCGTGGCACAGGGTTCCTTGGACTGATGCTCTGTCCCCATTCCGTTGAATGATATTGCCCACTCACCCAATTTAGAGAGATTTGGTGCCTTGGTTTTCACCATCCTAAATAATTTGGTAATCCATGAACCTGGCTACGACACTGATCACCCCATACCAGATAATGTATGGACAAATTAAATATCACTAGTCCCAATACTGATCCTTATGGGACAGCACTGCTTATTTCCCTCCATTGCAAAAAGTATCCCACCTCTCTGCATCCTGTTTTTTAACCATTTTTTAAAAAAATCCTTAAGAAGATCCATCTTCTTGTCCCATGACTCCTAAGCTTATTCACGAGTCTTTAGTGAGGTATCTTGACAAAAGCCTTTTGCAATTCCAAGGATATAATGTCTATAGGATCATCTTTATCTACATCCTTGTTCACTTTCTCAAAGAACTCCAAAAGCCTGGTGAGGCAGGACTTCCCTTTGCAGAAGCAATGCTAATTCCCCCTCAACAGACTTTGTTCCTTGATGTGCTTAGGAATTCTATATTTAATAACAGTTTCTTAACCTCACTTCCTTCTCACTTAACCTTCAGAGAAGAGGCAGGCACAGGAGATGTTCTTTTTTAAAGGCTGAAATCATTATTAACAAGTGAACAATGAAACTATCTGAAACTGTGGTGAAGAGTTCAAAACTATTACTCTCTGTAGTGAACCAGCAGTCATTAGCAGGCTTTCTAAGATTCTGTCTGAGAGGGAGAATGCCGGACCCTCTCTTAACTCTGCAGCTACTTGGTTGCTTTCACAAGGAGCTCCCTCTTGGTATCCCCCCTCAAACAGCAGCAGTTTTTATGCTGGGCTTTTGCAGGACACTGTTGCACAGCTGTCCACCTTCTGGGCTTTCCCTGGCTTTGCTGCATGGATCCCCCAGCCTCCTTTGGTATGACTCAAAACAGGTTTGGGAACCATGTGGATGGGAAGGAAGGAAATTCTTCACCCCTTACTGACATCCAGGAGCTGTGGTGGCTCAAGTGGTTAAGACGCTGAACTGCAGGCTGTGGAAGGTCAGTAGTTCAGCAGTTCCAGACCTGGGTGCCACATGATGGAGTGAGCTCCCATCTCTAGTTCCAGCTCCTGTCAACCTAGCTGTTTGAAAGCAAGAAATTGCAAATAGATAAATAGGTACCACTCTTTGGCTTTGAAACGAAGATGAGCACCGCAACTCTAGAGTCGGATTTGACTGGCTTTCGAGCAAGGGAACCTTTACCTTTATCTTACTGACATCCAGCACAATTTTCTCCCCAGTTTCCCTCATGCCCACTGTATTCCCCCCTCCCCCCCACACACACTGGAGGTTTTAAAAATCAGCAGTAGGTATGTACAGTCTGGAAACACTATAGCAATATCCCTAGTACTGATTAAGAAAAAGACAAAAAGTCCACTCTTGGTGGGGGTATGGTGGCCAAGTGAGGAAAGCATGGAGAAAATCCCTCTGCAGCAGCTCCAGTGCAGCTGTGAATGCCATTGCTTTTACAGCAGCAATGAATGCAAAATTGTTGTCCACTGCCCTGAGCCTTGTGTGTATAACCCCCAGGAAGGAGGAGGAGCTTAGATTTATACCCTGCCCTTCACTCGGAGTCTCAGAGCAGTTTACAAACTCCTTTCCTTTCCCCTCCACACAAAAGACATCCTGTGAGGTAGGCGAGGCTGGGAGAGCTCTTTTGAGAACTGCTCTTTCAAGAACAGCTCTGACAGAACTATGGCTTGCCCAAGGTCATCCAGCAGCTGCAAGATGAGGAGTGTGGAATTAAACCTGGTTCTCCCAGATTAGAGTCCACGCATTTAACCACCACACCAAACTGGCTGGGAATGGAATTACCTAGGAGCCTCTAGATGCAGAAGGATGCAGAACTTGTGGAAAGCAGAAGAGAGAAGCCAGACTGCTCAGATGGGGAGCTCAAACCTTAATCATAGGCTCTTAACACCTTGTTTAAGAGCTGTGTCATCTAGTGGGGAGTTCAGCTGGGACCCTCATTTTGGAAGCTGGTGCACAGAATATTCAGCAGGGGATTTCTTGACCCACCAACAAGAGGAAAAGGATGGACTTTGGGGGTGGCAGGCTGTGAAGAAAGGAGAAGTTAATGGTTTGGACTTAAAAAAAATCACTGTTCTGTTATTAATTTCTGTGTTTCTGTTACATGATGTTAAATGAAAAGTAAACATGTTTTATTCTCTCTGAATGACTGCAAGATTCATTCCAAGTTCTGCCCCACATGTGCACAGGGGAGGTTGGTCTAAAAGTTTAACTTATAAAGGAGTAAATAAATAAAACGGAGAATTGTCCCCATGTGGAAGCCACCCCTTTGCCTAACTCTAGCTGCCCTAGAATGTGACTGTTCTCAAGCCAATTCCCCAAACCAAGTCTAAAGGCTAGGCTAGGGCATTACACGCACACAGTTTTTAATCTTGTTGCCCTGCTGTTGTTGAGAAAGCTACAATCTAAGCAGCTGGAGAAACTTCCACCATATATCCTGCACCCGCTACCAACTCTGTAAATCAATCTAATTTATATAATTGAGTGAAGAGATCAGTCAAAACCACCAAGTAACAAACCATTGTAATTACGCACCAAAAAATCAACTAACCAACTAATTGAAATGACAAACAATCTATCAACAAAATTTATATGTTTAAACACTACGCTGCACGTAGCAACTGCAGATGGCTTTTCTGGCCAACGCCAGCATTGCTTACAGTGAATAATGAAACAAAAATGATCTTCCAAATGTGCATTTGTTTCATGATTTATTTTTAATGCAAAAAAGATAAATCTGCACTCAAGCAGATATTATAAAAATGTGTTTCTTGCACAATGAAAGATCTAGCTGTAGAGCATGGCTTTCTGGTGGCATGATCCTGTAACTACTTATAACTTTGTCTTCTGATGGAATGGTGAGAATTTCACCTTTTGTTTAGGGCCTCAACTAGGCTTACCAAGTGGCAGCGGGGGATCCGCATGTCTTCACAGGATCCCTACCGCGGGGATGGCGATACGCATTGCACCCACCATTGCCAGGATGTGAGGCTATGCGTTGCTCTGGCAACGGGACTCCAAACAGCCCCGTTGCCAGAGTGACGTGTAGCGTCACATCCTGGTGATGGCGGTGCAACGCGTATCGCCGTCCCCGCAGCAGGGATCCTGTAAAGACATGCGGATCTCCCGCCGCCACTTGGTAAGCCTAGCCTCGACATAAAATGTTTCTAGGTCTCATGGCCATGTGAAATCCTCTAACTCATTCTGCTGCCTAGGGTCATCAGGTCCCCCCTGGCAACCAGTGTGTGGTGGGGAGACTTTCTGGGTGAGGGCCCTCGTTGATGACATGCTGACATTACTGGCAAAGCACTAACATCACTTCCTGTGCACACCATAAGTTAGGGGTGTCAAACTCATTTATTATGAGGGCTGGATTTGACATAAATGTCACTTTGTTGGGCCAGCAATACACGAAAGGATTACTGTACATGTTCATACTTATTGAAAACACATTAGTAAGTCATGCTGGTTTCTACTTGATTTTAATAGGTGAACTTCATCCGAAGACAGAAGCCCAAAACGATGCCAAGGATGTTTAAAGATAGAACGTTTCGACTGAACGTCTTTTTCAACCATCCTAACAAAAGGAAGGGAATAAAGTTTTTTTACAAAAACCGGAATTGTTTAGGACAATTTTACAATGTAACAATAAATTTTATGGTATACACACAGTTTGTAGTATTATTCTTTACTTCATGTTTCCATGCAAGGTACAAAAATTCTAAAGACAGAAATCACATTATTTATTTTAAAGCTCACATGTATGTTTAAAGCATGCCCTTAAACCTTATTTTTGGGCTTCTGTCTTCGGATGAAGTTCACCTATTAAAATCAAGTAGAAACCAGCATGACTTACTAATGTGTTTTCAATAAGTATGAACATGTACAGTAATCCTTTCGTGTATTGTTGACTTTACAAAATTACTGGGTCCATTTGTGATATTTTGTTATATGAACTTTGTTGGGCTAGGCCATGTGTGTAACACAAAGTACTCTAAGAACATAAGAACATAAGAGAAGCCAATGTTGGATCAGGCCAATGGCCCATCCAGTCCAACACTCTGTCACACCGTGGCCAAAAATACCAGGTGCCATCAGGAGGTCCAGCAGTGGGGCCAGGACACTAGAAGCCCTCCCACTGTTGCCCCCCCCAAGCACCAAGAATACAGGACATCCCTTGCCCCAGACTGAGAGTTCGTATCTAGTACTGTCTAATTCTTTGTGTTACATTTTATGGCACACATGGCCCGGCCGGACAAAGTGACATTTATGTCAGATCCATCCCTCATAACAAATGAGTTCAACACCCCTGCAAGTTAAGTGCATCTCCAGCAAAGCTGGCAGCACTCTGGCATTTGGGCAAAACACTATGGTTTAACCACAGAGTTTTGGCCCCAAACCAGAGTGTCCATGGGGTCACCCAGTGATACGCTGATGTCACTTCTGGAAGCATGGGAGTGAAGTCAGGGCATCAGGATGCTGCTGCTGATGTCCCCCCATTTTAGTGCCATTGCCTCCCCCCCCCCCGCCATCTAAACAGTAGCAAGGAGTTCCTGCTGGGTGCAGAGGATTCCCCACCCACAGAAGGGGCCTGGCAACCCTACTGCTACCTCCTTTTATTTGTGGTTGTTGTTGATGTTGGCAGAGTGCCTATGCAGCAGTTAGGAGGACACTAGACTTATGAGTAACACAAGCTTTATCTAGGAGTTGAAAAACTGCATAGGAAAGAGAAGAGACAAATCTACCTGCCCTATTAGTTGAGAGGGACATCTAGACTGTTCTAGAAGGGAAGCGTAAGAATAGCATTCTGCAAACAGACAAGGAGAAGCCCCTTTAAGAAAGACGGTACTCTCTGCACAGTCCCGTCTATCTAGCTCCTGCAGGATCTTCTTTGGTTTTCTTCTTTGTATGCATGACCATATAGTCCAGCAGCTAATGGCATTTTATTACTGTTATGAGGTTTTCCTGGACTGGCTGCTGTCTAAAATTTTATGAATGGAAGCACCACTCACCCCCTTCTGAAGCATCCCCAGATTTCACCCTGAAACACTTTCCATGGTAGATGGGGAATCCAAAGACGAACATGAGCTGTGAACTATTTTAACTCTTATTGCAAGTTGCCTTAAACCAAGAGGAAAGGTGGGATATAAATGTTTTAATTTAAAAAATATATGAAAATAAATTAATAAATGAAGAAGTAGTTGGAGTGCTGCCATTGGAGTGGGGAATCCCCCCCCCCCCCATGCACATCTTTTCAATGGGATACAGTCTATCATTTCTCTGGGGGAAGGAGATTGCTGCACACTGCTTCAGATACCATTCTTCTACGGCCAAAAATGTAGCATAAAAGTTAAGAATGAGACCAATAAATAAGCAAAATTCATGGAAGTGCCTCTGAAAAGGGATTGGTAATTCAAGGAGAGCTGGCTAGAGCCAAAGTTGCAACAAGGTTACTCTACAGGTTTGAATCAGAAATGCTAGCTGGACATTCAGTGACCAAAGATACATGTCAGTCTAACATTGCAATCGTAAACAGAATTATGTCCATCACAGTCAATGGGATTTCACTGCTCAGGATTGCAGGAAAAAAACAATGCTTGGAAGCTCGTTCACAGAACTCCCAGTATCGTGTCTGATCTGGCCTTAAGTGATGCCTTCAGGGCTACTTTCTTGTATATGCAAGCCCGCGCAGGATTGCTGAATTGCAGAGGAACCATTGAGCTCTTTCTGGCAGGAAAATCTCTTGCCTGCAATTTCAGTAAGGGCAAATACAAGGTGGAATCTTGGTTCTGCTGCTGGTGCCTCCTTTGTAAGGACTCGGTGACTTGTCTTTGAATCCGCAAACATTATTTTATTATCTGTGAACATTTTGACTTCTGTATTTCCGTGATCCCGGAAATTCATTTCCTCATTCCCCGTGTCTTCAGGCAGAAGTGTTTATCTCAGAGCACAGTGGTTGGGCCATTTGTCCGTGTCTCCAGAGGTATCATTTGTCAGAGAAATGCAGTGCACATTCTTTGAATAACGTTCTCCTGTTCATTTTTGCTTTACTTCTTCGGCTCTTAGCAAGATTCATGTCTGTGAGTTTCCCCCCCTCCCATATATGTTGATTTTAGGATGGAATGTGTTGGGTATGATAAAGAAAAATAAATTTGGAACCATACAGTGAAGGGAACATCTTATTTCAGAAAGAGTTATACAGATGCATTTAACTTGTTTACTGAAAAGTATATCCTGGCAGAGCTCTTGAGTTACACTGTTGATTTCCACTATAGTACAGAGTGAAAAGCAGGATAATAAGGAAGAGTGAGCAATAAAATTTATTTTATTTTTTAAGAAAACCCCTGCATCTTCTTCCTTCCTCCTCTGCTCTTCCTGGGTAACATAATTCTTACCATGCCTTTGAAAATAGTTTTGAATTTCTGCATGATTCTGAAGCTGGAAGCAGACTGCTGACTTGGTTTGACTAATGAAGCCTTGTCAGTTTGCACCTACCTAGTTCTGGCACCTGGAGGAGAAATTAGAAGAAATAGCTGCCCTGGGACATTGTTTACTCACAAACTAAAGGCCAGAAGAATATTTCAGCATTAGGTACATTTTAAGGGGGAAAACACTGAAATCAATTTGTCTCAAGCATCTATCTTCCTGTTACTAGAGATGAGAGAATACTTCCTATTTTATCTCCTGTTTATATTTGCTTACATTTTTGTCAACTGTTTCATTTCACCATTCTTCACTTTTATAGATTTGGTTGGATCTATAACACATTGTAGGGTTTTTGTGCACAATTTACATGACATTTGCAGACTCTAATCTGGGAGAACTGGGTTTGATTCCCCACTCCTCCACTTGCACCTGCTGGATGACCTTGGGCAAGCCATCGTTCTGTCAGAGCTGTTCTTGAAAGAGCAGTTCTTGAAAGAGCTCTCTCAGCCCCACCTGCCTCACAAGGTGTCTGTTGTGGTGAGGGGAAAGGAAAGGAGTTTGTAAGCTGCTCTGAGACTCAGAGTGAAGGGAGGGGTATAAATCCAATCTCCTCCTCCTCCTCCTCCTCCATTGGCCTCTACATCCTCTCCTCTTGTTTAGTCCCCACCCCACTGGCAAATTTCTCCCAGTCAATATCCTCATACCTGCTGCTGCTTTCTCTTTCCTTCCCCTTACCTTATTGCTGCTACTTCCTCCCCCCTCCAATGTTGCTGTTGCTGCATTTTCCTTCCTTCCTTCCACCCCACCCTCCTTTCTCCATTTCTTTATCCCCTCAAAAAACATTTCACCCCCCCTTGTGAACACAGTAGTATATGCTTCAGCTATGTTCATTAGGGTTGTTAGGCAACCTCAAAATGGTGACTGAGATCTTGCCATACTATGTCACAAGATCTCCTTTTTTTTTGGCTTGCAAAAAGGCTTGTAAAAGTGCAGAAATCACTTCAAGAGGGGTTTTTTTGGGGGGGGGTTATTTATTTATTTCTTGTTTGGATTGTTTTGCAAAACTGGGGGTTTTCCCAGCTTTTTATAAAAATCTCCCCTATCCCTGGGTGGACCCTTTGTAGATTTTTTGGCCTACACTGGGAAGTGGATTATGTTCAGCATTAGTTATTGAAAGACAGATACAATTTTTGTGGGAAAATTTAGCATAAGGAAACAGAAAACTTTGTAATTAAAAAAAACACTACAGGTTTGATTTGCATAAGAGAGAAGAAAAACTGAAATGGGGATTTTCAGCTTGAATTTGAAATCAGCCTATCTGGTACTTCTTTTTAGCTTCACTACTTTCATGCCATGTTAACTAAGCTGAAAAGGACATTAATTACTTTCCACATCCTCACCACGGGTTGCTTAGTAATTTGCTCATCAAATTATATGCTGTTTGCTTCCCTCTGTGCATAGGCTAACTGGAGCTGCTTTGAGCATTAACTTTTCTTCATCCATGCCTTAAAGAGGTGCATAGTGAAGGCAGAGAAACCTGCCTGATGCATGGCTCATTATAGCACCTGGAGGGTAACACACCTCTTATAGCAATTCCACAGGGTGCTTTTCTATTTGTGTGAGAGAGATCCTTAACAATTTCCGGTGTGTAAACAGATTGTATTTATTGACCTGCATCTTCCCACTTTGCTCAGTGAAGTTTAAAGCATATAAGCTTGGGCTGATTAAAGAATGCATTAAATACCTTAAAAAAGGTATACAGGCTGCGGTCACATGGAGCATTAGCCACGCTACAGAGACGGAAGATAGGCGGATATTCCGGGCGCAATCAAACCGCAACATCTGGGAAGCGTAGAGCTCCCGTGGCTAACCTGAGGCTTCCCGCTGAAGATGCGGCGTAAAAAACTAGTACCTCTGAGGTACTAGTTTCCGGAAACCGCGGGGCAAGGGCGGGCGTCTGATCACGTTTCCGGTGGCAGCTCGTGGCATCCAGCGCCCGCCCATGTCCCGTCGCGAAAAGGGGTTTTTTCCAAGTCTCCACGGGATGCGCACAAGCACCCAACGGTGCATGCGCACACTTTGGTTAAAAAAGAAAAACCCCGCCGTGCCACTTCTTTGCTGCGCCACAGGATTGACGTATGATCGGCATCTCCTCCCAAACCACGGGATGTCAGCGAGACGTTTGATCCGGCGGCCACGTGGTAGTTCGCTCCGGGGCCCGTGTGACCGGGGCCACAGATCTTTAAAAATTACCAAAGGAAAATATAATTCCTGTAATTGTATTCCTGAGGGCAGCAGTGCTATTTTTTAAAACTTTCTAAAAAAAATTACCCTCCTTACAAATGGGAAAAAAAGGATATCAGGGTCCTAACCTAGCCTACCTTTAATGCACTGGTTTGCTCCTTGAAGGACATTTATTTTTAACATATGAGAACATTCAAAAGACAAGATTCCCCTTCCAAGGTAGCCTGATACACCCTCCCCCACTGCCCCAATTCCTGTTCCTACAGGTCCCCATTCCTTGAGGAATAGTGTTTCATGGGACATTTCAGACTGCCTTATGAGGGAGGAGGCAGGAAAGCTCATTTCACTTTTCCTTATGTATGTAAGTGCTGTCATGTTGCAATTGACTTATGGTGGCCCAGCAAGGGATTTTCAAGCCAAGTGAGAAGCAGAGTGGTTTACTATTGCATTTCTGTGTAGAGCCTTCATTGCTGGTCCCCCATCCAAATATCAACCCTGCTTAGCTTCTGAGAACATAAGAACATAAGAAGAGCCCTTCTTGATTAAACCAGTGGTTCATCTAGTCTAGCATCCTGTCTCATCAGTTTCTCTGGAGGTCCATCAATCAATAGATTGGGCTATACTATGCCACCTTTTCTCCTTCACTCATCCTTGGACCTCAAGAATCACTAGTCTGGACCGTGCTATGAGTTCCTGCAGTCCTGTGCTTCCTGCCTTTCACAAGATCTGCCATCAAGAATTTATGTTCCACAGCTTTTGTTCTTTCTACTTGCAAACTTGTAGATTCCAGCCTGGCACCAGCTGGATCTGCATTGTTCCCCAGTCTCTGCACAGGTATTGAATTCTGATAACTTTGGCCTGGCAACTTGGTGTCATGTTGATCCAGTCCCTCCAGTGCTACCATTGAGAGCCTTTCTAATCATGCCAAGACTGCTCATTCCCTAGTTCATTTGAGAATGATTTACTAGACAAAAATAACTGTTTGAGAAAATCAAACTGTGGCCCCGGTCACACAGCAAAGTTGCTGCGGGAGAGGCACGGATGGTGGGCGGATTATCCGGGCGCGATCACACCCCAACATCTGGGAAGTGAAGCGCACCGGTGGCTTACCGCCGACCATGCACCTTAAAAAACTAGTACCTCCAAGGTACTAGTAAACGTTTGCCACGGGCTGCCTCCAAACACCCATGGTGTGATCGCTCCAGCGTGCAGCATTCCCCTCCGGTCTCTCGTTTACCTGCC
Source organism: Gekko japonicus (assembly GCF_001447785.1). NCBI lineage: Eukaryota > Metazoa > Chordata > Lepidosauria > Squamata > Gekkonidae > Gekko > Gekko japonicus. The sequence goes on along the minus strand of NW_015173147.1, from coordinate 362,102 downwards.
GGCACCGAGGGAAGGACCCGTGGTGTGCCACCGGTGCATCTGATCACGTAATCGCGCATCAAACTGCGCCGGGGCAATTAGCCATGCCTCCCCCCCGCAATATCTGGCCTGTGTGACTGGGGCCTGTGGCCTCCTGAAAGAACATTTCACTCAGTTTCTGAGAATTCTTCACACTCCAATTAAACCTCCAACACTTTTCTTGGTAGCTTGATGATGTGGCTTTTATGTAAAAAGAAACAGCCAAAATTGCAGATATACACTGTAGTTAGCATTTCACTATTTTGTTTCCAAAGAATACATTTTCCTGGAAGATCATCAAATTATGACTATTTCTGTTCCCATTATTACAGTTACTACATCAGCAAAGCAGCCTCATAATCACACTTGAATATCCTGTGGTTATAAACCGCCTACGCCACCCCCATCACCCCAGAGTATACATCTACTCTCTTTGTAGAAAACTGGTTTAAGATTCTTGGGTTGGATGCAGTCAGTTTTTTTCACTCACCCACATTACTATATCTCATTGTATCATATGATTTTTCTTCATGAAAGTCTCCCATCTAGTGTTCTTTAGACAAATTATCTTAATTCCTCTTTACTCTATTTCTACCTGAAATCCAAATTCAAAGAGAGGAGGGGGAGGAAGGGAGGTTCTGCAGAATTTCAAAATCCCAGTCTTTATTTGCTCAGAAGAGGGCAGTTTCTTCCCAAACTGTCATACTCTCCTGCTATGGCACCACCCTGTGGTGTGTAACATAAAACAACTGCAAAGGCTGAAGTTAAAGAGAAACCAAAGAGAATTGAAACAGCAGTTTCTCTTCTAAAAGAGAAGGGAAAGAATATGAGGAATCAATTCCTATATTTTTAAAAATTGTAAAAGAAATTCCCCTCCCCCATAACAACATTGCTCCCATTATCCTCAGCATAGCTTTTTTGGGGTGCTCTAACGTGCTCTCTCCTTCGTTTTCACCAGAACTCTTTGGATCCATGCCCCCATGGCTATAAAAGCTGGATGAAAAGGCTATCTCCAGTAAAAAGAATAGTAGCTTGCAAGCATGCCCCATTGCCTGATGATGTTCCAAGTGGTGACAGAAGAAAAATAAAATAAAGAACAGCGAGGTCACTGACATCAGTACTTCACTTCCGGGTAAAGCCTGGAAATGACATAGGGTAGCTCTAATAATCACAGAGTTTTTACAACAGAGTTTTAATGTAGAATTTTGGACAATTCCCAGAGCTACCCTTTGCTACTTCAGCGTTTTATGCAGAGGTGACTTAGTGATGGCAGTAACATCATCACAATCACATGCATGCTCCCATTGTCCCCACCCCCAGCCCTTCTGTTGGTTGCCAGGCATAGCTTGGCAACCCTAAGTGATAGGGAATGTTTCACTTATTAAAAGTATCCGAAGAATCAGCACTTTCAGTATGAGACCCTATACCAGATCCTTCCAGAAGGCCATGTTGACTGTGTCCTCCATCCACAAGTTTCATACTTCATCAGAAACACAGCACAGTTGCTTGGTGGTGGCACCTAACCTCTGGAGTGGGCTGCCAATCAAAATCCACAAGACTTAGCAGCCTTAGCAACCTTCCCAAAGGCTTGCAAAATGATCATTTTTGTGGGCCTTTGAATTTTATTGCCTCGGAAGGTACTTATTCTGGATTAGGATCACTGTCATCCAAAGCACAGTTTCCTGGAAAGTAAGGTCCATGAATAGACAACTAAGATTCTGAATAGAGCTGTTTAGGATTGCTCTTGGGGTGCGGTCAGGCGGCGTGCTGGGAGCGGTTTAAATTGCCCCAGCCCTGATGCAGTTGTTTTTAACCTGGAGAATCGCGATCACACTCACCTCCTTGCTTGGGATTGCTGCGCAGCCACATCGCTCCCCACCGTCCACATCTGGGAGCGTGCTTCGCTGTTGTTTTTCTCTCCCTCTCAGTTTGGGCATGCGCACAGGCAGCCATCTGTAGAACTAAAATTTTTATGCATGCGCAGAACAGCGATTTCCACTTCAACCCGACTGCTGTAACACTTCTCTTTAAACTTTAAAGGAACACTTCCCTTTAAACGTTTACCCTGAAAATGGCCTCCGTGAGATCCCGAACGCTAAAACTAGGCACCATTTAAACATTGTTTTTAATAATGCGGTGGCGGGCCTCTGCCTATGCACACACCGCCAATGCTTTAAAAAAAATGGTGGGAAAAAAGCGGACGCCTCAGGCAGCTTTTGAGCAAGGACTGGGTTTAAACCGGAAGTGGCTCGACACCACAGGAGCGATCAGACGTCAGAAAAGTGTGGCTGGAACCGGAGAATCAGGAAAACACCACTTGGGCACCTGGTATCAAAATACCCTGGGTTAAAGCAGTTTTGAGCCAGAAAGCCGGATTCATGGCTGTCCTCATTCTGAACTCTTTATTCTAGTGAAGCCATGCAGGGCTCAGAAAATCAGTAAAGCCCTTATAAATGATGTCCATATATTGGAGCATCGCCAAAGCCCACCATGGCTGATGCCTTACTATCACTGCTGCATAGATTAAAAATCCTGGGAACCAGTTTACCCAGGTCCTGTCCACCCTGCGCCTCATCAGGCGTTCCTTCTCCTGCTCATCTAGGTCCTCCTTATCTTTCTTCTTCAGTTCCCTGTATATTAATGTGAAGACATCGACAAATTCTCCCTTATGATTTTTATCTCTGGTGGCCATGGAGAGGGGATCTCCCAGTGGCAAAGCCAGGTCCCCAAATAGAATGGCACCTGCTGACACCAAGTCATATGCAGAACCCCCAAGGTTTGAAAAACCAGCACCTGCGTTTGGGTAGCTCCATCTAGGCAAACACCTTGAGTAGGCGATTGGGACATACCTCCCCAACCTGCATAGGGTGACCATCTGCATGGCATTGTGTGCCCAACACTACCTTGTACTGCTTGGCAGCTTGGGCGCCGGGGCGCCATGGCCAATATGATCTTCCTTACCTGGTGTTCTCTACCTTCCCTTCCCTCCTTGGAGGCATCTAGTGGCAGCCATTTTGGGTGGGCCTCTGTAGAGTGGCAATTTTGAGTGTGGCCTTATAGATCAGCCATCTTAGAGGGTACCTTTCAGGTGGCCATTGTGAGAAGGGCTCTACAGCGGCCATTTTGAAACACTTTGCTGGGTAGCCATTTTAAATGACTGCTAGAGTGCATACCTTTGAGGCCTAAGTGTGAATGTAACTCTTGAGGATGGCTGCATTGACAGGGTCCTGCTCATCCTCATCAAAGGACTCCTTTGACAAGGATGAGCAGGACCCTGTCAATCCAGCCATCCTCAAGAAGCTAGTGGCCCTTGAGAGTCAACGGGGTGAGCATGCTCTTCCACATGACGTGTCTAAATCCTTTCCTAAACAATCCTTTCAGGCTGAAGTATAGGCCAGCCTGAGGCAACCCTAACTGCCAAAACCATTTATTTGAATACCAGGCCATTGGAGCAAGGTGTCTGAATCACCAGGCCAGCAATGCCTATCCAGATGGGACTATGGCTGCTGGGGTGTGTGTGGTGTCTGGTAGCAAAATAGGCTCCTAACAACCCTGCCCCTTAAGCCAGGCTGGACTTATTTTATTTATTTATTTATTTAGACATATACCCCGCCCTCTCAGCCAAGGCCGGCTCAGGGCGGCTTACAACAAAATAAAACACCCAAATAAATTTAAATCATCCTAAAAACAGATAAAACATTGCTCTAAAAGCCCCTGCACAGAGCCGTGGGGGAGGGAGACAATATTTGGTGGGGCAATTAAAGAAAAGGGGAAAGGGTTGGGAGGGGGGGTGGCCCAGCAGCCTTACTAACTGCAGCCACCCACCACCCAGGGCCCAAACAAAGCAAGACTTTTTCTTTATTCTATTCTATTCTTTTTTAAAAAATATTTTAAACACCCTGAGAGCCACAGCTCTGCCGCAGCTCGGAGATCCGGCCGTGGTGCAGCCACGTAAATCAGGCCATAGATACGGCCCTGAAAATCAAGCCGCCGACACGGCCCCATTGCCCTAGCCACAGGCATGGCTCAGCCGCACAGCTGTGGACACAACCCAAACTTGATCCTCACTGCTCTGGCCCCCTTTCCCGGACTTCGCCACCTCACCGCTGCTCAGTTTTATTTTTGGTTTGTTTTTTAAAAAAAAATTAGCTCCGCCTCTCTGTCACCTGAAAGGTAGACAAGGCCTTGGAAAGCTCCCTGATGTGCTTGGAGCTGCTACAGCTACCAAGCACGAGCTCCAACTGTCTGGGTGGGAGCGGAGCCTGGCAGTTTAACAGGGCCAGCTCCACCCCCCGCCCATGTCATGGTGACTGTTGCTGCCCCGGTCTTCTCCAAGGCAGCAAAACAGCCCCTGGAATTCAGCGGCGTCACTGGGAGGCCGGGAACTCCATTCTGCTCATTTATACACGTAGACATTTGTGCTAGGTGATAATGTTACAGAAGTTGGTGTTTGTGCTGAAGAAATCACTGAAATCACTTGAAGCCCTAATTGGGCAATGCGCATGGGAAGGCAACCATGTGTATAGTGCTCCCGATCCACACTGCTGGCAGATTCCTGATTTGCATGAGCAGATGTGATATCTGCAGAAAACTACTGTCACAAGGCTTCCTTGCTAAATGGGGCCTGCCACATTTGCAGGTGATGCTTCAAAAGATTTCAGTGATTTCTTCAGAACAAACACCATCTTCTATAACGCTATCACCAAGCACAGAAGTCTACATGTATAAACTGCAGGGGTAATTTCAAATCATCATTGCAATGTGACAGTCCCTATTTTGATTTGACCTCTCTTGTGAGAAGAACAGAACTCATGATGTCTTATTTTCATGTCATTCTCTGCTGCCTCACTCCAATTCTTCCCATGAGGTGGATGCATTTTGCAATGCTGTATTTCAAATCACCTTTATACCCATACTAGGAATAAGGCCCATTGTGGGAAGAAATACAACAAGCTCTAGAAAGAGGCTCTGTGAGAATGCTGTGGCCTGGGGCACTCAGCGTCAGTTTGCTGAGGTGACCTCAGCAGGGCAGAATGACACAGAGTCCACCATTTTTTCAAGGGAAACTGATCTCTGCTATCTGAAGAGCAGTTGTAGTGCTGTGTGATCTCCATCCCTCTCCTGGAGATTGGCAGGAATGGTTCCCCATGAGGGAATGCCTGGTTTGGCGGGTGGAGTCTATGGCATTGAACCTGTCTGAGGTCCCACCTGTCCCCAAACCTCACCGTTTCCAGGCTCGACCCCTCAAATCTCCAGGAATTTGCCAACCTGGAGTTGGCAACACTATATCCTGGCCAGCCAACCGTCAATGTACCAGTATCTGCCCCCAGGCTTCAGCTTTCCATCTCCTCCCCCCTCCCCCATAGAGAGCAGTTGTAATTCTGAGTGATCTCCAGCCCCCAGCTGGAGATTGGCAGCAATGGTTTCCCATGAGGGAATGGCTGGTTTGGAGGGTGGAGTCTATGGCATTGTACCTGTCTGAGGTCCCAGCCCTCCTCAAACCTGACCCTCTCCAGGCTCCATGCCTCAAATCTCCAGGAATTTCCCTCCTGGAGTTGGCAACACTAGTAGGACCAGCACAAATGAGTTTTCTCCCAAAGGCCAACATAGGTGTAGAAAGGGTCCGCCAGCCTGCTGGGGCGGGAAAAGTGGGGCTGGCTTCAGAGAGCTCCAGGAGCAGCCGGGGAAGGGAAGAGGCGGAGCTGGAGGCAGAGGGTACTGGGATCCCTGGCCAAAGGAAGGGAGGAAGGAAGATGCTTGGGCAGGCACCAACTAGATGGAGCTGAGGGAGTTGCCAGGGCTGCTGTGAGGTTGAGTTGGTGAGGGCAGGCACAAGGAATGAAGGAAGGAAGGAAGGAAGGGAATCTCACGGTGGCAGCCTGTGGTGCTGTGGAGCCAAGAGAAGCATCTTCCTCAGGAGAGAGAGCTGTCTGCCAGTAAATCTGCCAGGCAAACAGGGGCTGAAGTGGGAGTGGGCTGGGAAGAGGAGCAGACCCAGCACCTGGTCAATGGCACACAAGTACTATTGAGTGGTGGCCAGGGGATTGGAAGACCGTGAGAGTGGCAGCTGAGTGGGCCAAAGGCTGTGGAAGCGTGGGCAAGAGGGACACGAAAACTCTTTTATATATAGGAGAGATGGCACACATGCAAGTGACACGTCATATGAATAAGTACATTATAAATTGTATGACCAATTTACACAAAATTCATGACAAAGAAAAACATTTTGACCAAATAAGCAAAAAAACTGGACATGAAACCTGGGACCTTTTGTGTGCATATCATGTTGTTGATACGGCGGATTTAACACCACCCCATGGAGGTTTACTTGGAAGGATATTCCATGTATAAAACAAGGATGTGGAAAATATTTCACCCTTCCTTTCAAAAATTAGGATGCCCAGAATCCAGAACACTACATGTACCAAAATTCTGTTGAAATCCATGGAACATGAACATACTTAAATTGCTTTAGAATGCACTTTTGCTTTCACCTTTTTCAGACTAGAAGAATTACAGCAGAATGAATGCCTTCGTACAGTTAATTGTGCAACTTCTAATCGAGCTCATTCTTGGCAGCAAGATGTACTATAGCCACCAGAGCTAAGGGCATAATAAAATCAGACCATTAAGAGATCGAATATAATTAATGCTTTTATTGGATTTGACATCTGAATATAATGGAGCCACATAGAGGAATAATCCTAGATAAGGTGAAATTGCATTAATTCAGTTTCCTTCCAATCTCAAAATGAAGGATTGAATTTGTTTTAGAGAAAAGGTGGACATGTTTCACAGGCCAAGAAAAATAGCAATCAAGCACTTTTACTATTATCTGTATTCACCTGAAGTTAACATTTTGGTTAATATTAATCAGCTTTAATTCTGGAATAATGAAACTGAGCCATAATTAGCAAAGGGACCTATCACTTCTTTATCCTTCCACCTGTCCCTTTGCTAATTTTGATTTTTAGAGCCTTTGTATATTTTATTTTAGAAGTTTTCTCTGCCTTTAAATAGCTCCATTAGATGAACTGTCATCTTCCATGAGGTCTAGTAGAAGCCTGTTTAATGTAGTGCAGGGATTTATAACTAATGCCAGAGTAACAGGGGATGAGAGCCTGTGATTCCTCCCTCCTGCAAGGGTGGCTGACTGATTACAACAGTTCAGCCCAGAGAATAATGGATATTTTTGGACTCCAGGATACTCTTGGGGAATCTTGAGAATCCACATGACTGCTCTTAGACACTGGGATTCTTTAATTTGGTAAGTATCATAAGGTCTTTTTCCTAGAGTCTTGGACTTCTGCGCAGTGACACTTCATATTCACTGGAATCTCTTTCCCTTGAAACTTGAAAATGTCAACTTTGCTTTTAATTATTTTATGCCTGTAATAGCAATAAGTGGCACTTTTTGCAGATGGTCATTCTTGGAGCTGTTTGGGGTTTTTTGAATACATTTCCAAGCCCTTTGTCCATGTTTTTCATCAGACTGGAGGGCATCAATAAGGCATGCTTATATATTTTAATTTAAATCACCTGCTTACAGACTACAATTTGATATTTCATTATGAGCTCTTCTATGTGGAGGTGCTTGCAATTATATATTGGTGAGCTTTGCTTTCCTTGATGGATGTGTTCCTTGGATGTTTCAAAGCAGAAATGGTTTGTTTTTGTTTTGTTTTGTTTTTTAAAAATCCCCTACGCTTGGTTGAGAAATGCATCAAATCCCGAACCTTTCATATCTGGAATTCCCACGGTTTTCAATTATTGTCAGATCTGCACGGCAGGACCAGATTGGGACATTGGCTAATTTAGCCTTCATACAATCTCACCTGGCTAATTTAGCCTTCATACAATCTCACCTGGGAGGCTGTATTTTGTAGCCCAGCAGTGCATTCAGTCATGGGAGAAGAGCATTTTTGCAAGCAGAGGAGGAAACTTAGCCCTAAATTGTGTGTTGGTGTTAAAGCGGCATTGCACACTCTCTCCCTCTGTTTATAATTTTGATGCCTAATCACACAAAAAGCCATAACAGATGCAACGATTATGCCAAGAATAGCAAATGAACATCAACAGTGCAATCCACCGGGCCCCGCTGCTATGCAACGTCCACTTATTGTAATGGTAGAATAGCAGTTTAGTAAGGGTCCCACAGATTGAGCAGCACAGAGCCAATGAGACTTTTTTTAAAAAAAGCAACAAATGGGGCTAACCAGTTGAGAAAAAACTGTGGAGTGTACTTTGAATGGCCTATTTTTACAGGCATCAGAGTACATTAAAGGAAATGGATATTTAAGATAACCGTCACTAGGACTGTGCCACATGGTTCCTAGCTTCACTTTTCAACAGGAAAGATGGATCTTGGAGAGAAGAGTGTCGCATGAAAATCCTTTTTGTGTGCTTTCCCCCATTTCACTCTTTTTGCTGCATGCACACATGAAGAGAAACTCATTCTGATAGAGGTTTTAAGCAAGGTGGAAAAAAATGGATGGGGAGAACTTTTTCTCTCTTCCATAATACTACAACTTGGGGGCATCCAATGAAGTCAATGGGCAATAGATTCAGGATGGACATCAGGAAGTATTTCTTTACACAATGATGAATTAAATGGTGGGATTCACTGCCAGTAGATATAATGATGACCACATGCATAGACGGATTTAGATTCATGAAGAATAGGCAGTAAACTTCTGAATATCAGGGCTAGAAGGCAACGTTGGGGAAGATATCCTCTATGCCCTACTGTTGGTCCTCCAGAGGAACTGACTGCCCACTATGTGAAAAAAGGATGCTGGATTAGATGGACTACTGGTCTGATCCAGCAGGGTTCTTCTTATGTTCTCCCTCCCTTGGTGTATGCATGTTGGTGACTGTGATGGCAGGTGGCGCCTCCTTCCCTTGCTTAGGGTAGCAGAAAGAATGATACACATGCAGTAGCTGTTGGCTGCTGATACAGCTAGGCCATTGAGTGATCTGTAGTGGTTGCTCCTCAATGTCAGCTTTGGTCACTCCTTCACTTTATAAAGAAGGCAAATGAAGTCCAGTTGCATAATTTATTCTGCTTCTGTTAGTAGGGTTGCCAACCTCCAGCTGGTGGTTGGAGTTCTCCTTGGTTTACAACTGATCTCCAGGGAAAGGAGATGAGTTCACCTGGAGAAAATGGCTGCTTTAGAAGATGGACTCTATGGCATTATACCCCACTGAAGTCCCTCCCCTCCACAAACCCAGCCATCCTCAGGCTCCAGGAATTTCCAAGACCAGAGGTGATAACCCTATCTGTTAGTCACAAAGCATTATTCAGGGCACTGAAGCTTTGCATGGTGACCTTTGTATATCCCACACCCTCCATCACCAACTATTGAAGATTCATTAGGCTTTATTCATAAATATTTCAGTTTACCTTCATAGCTCAAAGGACTAATGAATGGAAACTGAGATTCCCTGGAGGCTTATTTTCTACCCAATACCAATGACCGTGACTGCTCAAGGAAGTGTGAATCCAAAGAAACCTGACTAAAACCCCAATCAGACGCAGACGTTGCCACGGAAGCAGCATGAATGCTGGGCGGATTATAAGGGTGCGATCACATAGCAATATCTAACCAGCGTAGCGCACCCGTCGCAGCCTGCCGAAGATGTGGAGTAAAAAGCTACCTTGTAAACCCCAGTAGCAAATGGCTTGTGATGGGCTGCTGCTGGACTCTCTTTGTGAGATCGCTCCAGCGCACTCCTCTTGCGTCATGTGTTTGCAGTGGGACACACTGTGCTGGCGCAAACAGCCACACCTCCCCCCCCCGCGTTTCCCGGTAAGTGTGAGCAGGACCTGTGTCATTGTAGTAAGCTGCCACAATCCTTCCATTACGAAACATCAACATTCCTTTCCTTCTTTTTACTTTTCCTTTATTAATAATAAGCTCCATTGACCTGAGGTCTTGAGCCAAACAATACAATACAAAACAAAACAATACAATACATTTAAAACACAGATTTACAAATAACAAATAAAAAAGCATTATATCACTAATAAAATAGCATTAAATCATTAAGAATGCTCCAAGTTGTCGGATTAATATGTAGCAAAGGAATGTCTTACAGATATCATAAAAGACAAAAAATTGGTCAGAGCTCACATCACCTTAGGGTTAACACCAGCTAAGAGAAAAGAAACTGCCTGAGGTTCAATGGCAAAATTATATTTGCTCAGAATGGTCAAGATCCAAAGTTCTCGTAGTGATCAATGGTTTCAATCATACCGGAGACACAAGGACAAAGGCAATCAGAGAATGGGATGTTTACAAATCACCCCCTCAATTCAGCTGTGGGCAAAACATTCAGTCTGCTGAGCATAAAGGTGTGGCAGTCACTGGGAGTGGTAAGATATTTTAAATACGGAGGGAGAGTTACAGGGGGAGAGATTCCGAGAGCTAAGGTGGAACATATCTGATGTGCTTGAAACTTCGTGCTGGTTCTGTCAAGTTTAATTGCCCTCATTTTGATCTCTCTCAGTTTCTCCTGGACATCCATATCTTGAATAATAGTAAAGGGGATACTTAGGCACTTGGGTTCGCTATCCACCAACTTAGCCCAGGCACTTTTGTAAATGTCTTTCCTCAGAAGATGTAAAAGACCTCCACAGGTGTTTGATGCTGGAGAAAGGGACTTCAGTCCCATCACTAGTCCCAATTCTGGCAATGAAATAACCAGCTAAGACTAAAAAATGCTCTAGCATGCTGAACTGTAGTTTTAGCCAAGAAATTCTCTAGTTCAGGGGGGTTGGGAGGTGTCCATTATCAAAAACTGTTAAGCAAACAAAATGTCACAAGAATTTTAAACATATTTGCATTTTAAGAAAAATAATATCTTTAATTGTGTTTGTATTTTATATAAAGTCTATATCTCTGCTTCCTGGCATTACATTTTATGACACGCATGGTCTGGCCCCACAAAGTTCCATTTATGTCAGATCCAGCCCTTTTAACAAATGAGTTTGACACCCTTACTCTAGTTTATTTCATAAGCTCAGTGTTTCCTTAGAGGAATTTAAAGGAGCCAGGTAAGCTGTAATAGTTAAAAGAGATCAGGATGGAAATTGTAATAACACTGTAATTATCCTTCTTTCTTTTTTTAATTTACAAAAGTATAAAAAACACACAATAACAAACAATGAAAATAGAGCACCAACACTGTTGAACACACAGATATTGCCTGATATTTGCAGTACAAAATGAAGAGAAGCTGTTGTTTTGCAAACTGTTCCAGCATATCCAATTTCCCTTCTAAAACACATTTATAAGTTGTTAGTTTCATCATCTGCATCATATTCCATATTTGACATTTCCAAATGTCCAAAATCAGGAGATCTTGCTTGCAGAACTGCACAAGTTCGAAGTCACCAAATTAACTACTAAATACCAGTCTTCATTTTTTTAAATATCTAGACCAATCCTAAGCAAATTTAAGGGAATTGCATTTCCAATACAGATGGCTTTCTTACCCATGCATGTATATACAGTGCCACCAGATGTGTGTAAAGGTACCTGCCAATTATCTAAAACTCTGCAATGTATTATCCTAAGCTCTTTTCAGAACATTATCCTAAAGTACTGTCTGTTACTTTTTGAAATCTCTGGCAGCTGAGAATTTATCTTCAGAAGCTTTGCACATGTTTGGGTTCATGATGAGTGATGGGTAAATTTCCCAAAGCTCTATTCAGGTTGGGAGCAAATGCAGAGGAGAGCACTCAGAAAAAATTCTTCCTCCAAGAGGTCTACGTTGCCTCTAAATGGTCATTCTGTGAGCCTCCAATCTCCTCCCCAATGAGTTCCTAGACTTTTCGTCTGTTGCTTTCCACTGTGATCTCTCTCACCTCTCCACCTGGGAAACTACAAGAGCAATCCTAAACAGTCCAATTTTATACAAAGGGGCTTACTCACAGGAAACTGTTTTTGGGATTGCAGTCTATCTGTCCCAGTAAGCCTGGCATCTGGAATTCTAACACAGCCCTGCTCAAGACACTGGAATAGAGAGAATGAGAAGAGAAAGACGATGACAGATGGATCTCCCTTCCTCCATCAGCACTTTTGCTATGATTACTAAGGAGGAAGAGGAATGGAACTGGGT